>NC_134292.1:11500000-11705000 GCF_949628215.1 Phalacrocorax aristotelis
GCCTGTTTGTGCAGATGGAACTGTCTTTTCCTCTGCCCCACAAGTGGGTGTGAGTACTGACAGCTGAGCTCCATTTGCTCTTTCCTCATACTGGGAAAGCGTTTGAAACTGGCCCACATAACATCCTTGTCTCTAAATTGGAGAGAAATGGATTTAAAAGATGGACCACTCGGTGAATAAGGAATTGGCTGGATGGTCACACTCAAGAGTTGTGGTCAATGGCTCAATGTCCAAGTGGAGACCAGTGAGGAGTGGTGTTCCCTGGGGTCACTATTGGGACCAGTGCTGGATAACATCTTTGGCAACATGGACAGTGGGATGGAGCACACCCTCAGCAAGTTCGCTGATGACACCAAGCTGTGTGGTGTGGTCAGCACGCTGGAGGGAAGGGATGCCATCCGGAGGGACCTTGACAGGCTTGAGAGTTGGGCCCGTGTGAACCTCATGAAGTTCAACAAGGCCAAGTACAAGGTCCCACACCTGGGTTGGGCCACCCCAAGCACAAATATGGGCTCAGCGGAGAAGGGATTGAGAGCAGCCCTGCGGAGGAGGACTTGCAGGTATTCATTGATGAGAAGCTCAACGTGACCCAGCAATGTACACTTGCAGCCCAGAAAGCCAACCATATCCTGGGCTACATCAAAAGCAGTGTGACCAGGAGGTCAAGGGAGGTGATTCTGCCCCTCTACTCTGCTCTGGTGAGACCCCACCTGCAGTACTCTCTTCAGCTTTAGGGCCCCCAATATAAGGAGGATGTGGACCTGTTTGAATGAATTCAGAGAAGGGCCACAAAGGTGGTCAGAGGGCTGGAGCCACCTCTCCAGTGAACACATGCTGAGAGAGTTGGGGTTGTTGAGCCTGGAGAAGAGAAGGCTCCAGGGAGACCTTATAGCAGCCCTCCAGTACCTGAGGGAGGCCTACATGAGAGCCGGAGAGGGGCTTTTCATAAGGGCATTCAGTGAAAGAAGGTAGATTTAGATCAGATATAAGGAAGAAATTCTTCACTATGAGGGCGGTGAGGACTGGCACAGGTTGCCCAGGGAAGCTGTGGATGCCCCATCCCTGGCAGTGTTCAGGGTCAGGTTGGACGGGGCTTTGAGCAACCTGGTCTGGTGGAAGGTGTCCCTGTCCATGGCAGGGGGTTGAACTAGATGATCTTTAATGTCCCTTCCAACCCAAACTGTTCTGTGATTCTATGGACTTTGCATAAATTAAGAGCTTATGCATTGCTCTGTTTTGCTGCCCCACAGCTACCGTTGTGACTGCAGTGACACGGGCTTTGAGGGGGACCACTGTGAGTTGGATATCCTGGAGTGTGCCTCTGAACCCTGTCTGAACAGTGCCACGTGTGTGGAGGGAATAAAAAACTACAGCTGTGCCTGCTGGCCAGGTAGGTTAGAAATCTAGTTTGCTATGCCGGCATGTAGGAGGCACTCTGCAATGGAGAGCACATGCTAAATTGCCATGTTAAAGAAGTAAAGAATTAATGATCATACGCATGGTCCAGTGTGATTTTCTTTTTTCATTGTGTGAAACAGTGAGGCTGCCACTGCTGCCTTTTACAGGCCTTCCCAAAATCTAGTTGACCTCACTGAGAATCAGGGTGCATTTCCCAGCAACCATAAAATTTTCTTTCTCTTTTCTGCCATTTTCCATCATGTGTTTTTTCTATCATGAGGTAACATTTTCCTGCAAATTGATTATTTGGCTCCTGTGTTTGACATAGCAGAGAAAGTGGAGGGGCCTGGGTGTCCCTACTAGATGAGCGGCAGTGTCTTCTGGGTCTTATTCTCATGTTCAAGGCAGCCACAATATTTGGGAAACTAGTTCCAGTGAAGTTGTGCGTGATGTTGACAGCGATGTCTCCTGGCAGGTTACACGGGGCAGCACTGTGAAGAGGATGTGGATGAGTGTGCAACAGATCCTTGTCACAATGGAGGTGTGTGCTTTGAGCGATCCAACCAAGCCTATTACGGAACACGACCTGACTTTCCCAGTAACTTCAGCTACAGCCAAGCAGCTGGCTTCCTCTGCTCGTGCCAGCCAGGCTTTACAGGTGAGCTATGCAGTAAAGGTTCATCCTGTCTGCACCTGATAGATGCTGCGTGGTTTGAGGAGATAGGAATGAGCAATGTTACCTGTGCAACAAAAATCACTTGACTGGTACTTCAGAGGGGGCAGCAGCCTGATGCATCAGAAATGTGCTTCTGTTCACATACTGTATGCATATATTGCAGACAGCTGTCTGAATGTCATTCTCTGTCCAGCAAGCCTGCCTCAAGGCTGAGGCGACAGCCCGTGCACTTTCCAAGTGCTTTGATGAATGCCCTCTGGCTATGCAGATGCCAAGGTTGTTTCTCTTTGTCAGTCTCTCATGCATATGGCAGAATTCATCCCTACAGGATATCTGTGAAACTCCTCATCAGAGGAAACTAATTCCCTGGAGTCCCAGATAACTCTTCTAGGTGTTTCCTAGATGAGACTACTCTCATGACAGCATCTGTGTAACCAGCGTGGGTAGGAGAAGAGGGGGTTCTTGATACCTTGCTCTTGAAGCTAGAAGCTCTGTGGATGTTCGACTGAAATATCACCCTTTCCGTGGTTTGCAGATATGTATAAAAGGCTGGATTTAACAGCTGGGGAAATTCCCTGGTAGCAGAGGCTAAACAATAGTACTTTATTCTTTTTTTGAGAGAAAAATGAGAGTTTGGTCCACTATTGCACAGATAGAAATGGTTCAGAAGTTCTGATCCTGCCTCTGCTTCCTTTCACGACACTGGAAAATCATTTGAGCTCTCCATACTTCATTTTCCCTAATTGTTTCAGTGATAGTATCTATTTGCCAGACTGTCTGGAGAGACATGTTATAGTTCAAGAAATTATTTTGCATTTTTAGATGACAGAAAAGAAGTGCAAAAAATTGTAAATGCAGTTGTCATTCAGATTCTTTTCTTTGCTGATGCGCATTTGTGTGTTCACTTTACAGGGGAGACCTGCTTTATTAACATTGATGAGTGCGAGTCCCAGCCGTGTCAGAATGGAGGGCTCTGCGTGGACCTTATTAACGGCTTCCTTTGTCAGTGCCTGCCAGGTTATTCAGGTAATGCTGGTGAAGGGGGTGGCTGGAATCAGGTCCTTCTGGTTAACTAATGCTGAGCTGCTGCATTGCTGCCTGGCTGCAGGACTGGATTCCAGCGCTGGGCAGCCCAGGCTGCTGAGCAGGGCTGAGGTGAACTGCCGGGAGCACGGTAGTGGTGCAGTGTGATACCCACACTTCAGGGCTCAAATGGCATGGGAATGCTATGTGACTTCAGTCAAGTAAGTTGATAGGGTATGAACTTGATTTTGAGACGTAAGATCAACTGTGTAGAAGAGCCTAAGATCAGAGTTTCTAGGCAATCTCTGTCCTGGAGTGAAACACTGGAGAACTGTGGGCTGGTTTGTTTTAATACACGTACAGTGAAGGTGAACAAAACCAGCCTTCAAATAAAAAAGGGGTGCTTAAAATTGTCGTTGTCACAAGCTACTGACTGTAGCAGATTGGGTCACCAGCACGTGAAACGTCTGTAAAATATCTCCGTTCCCTAACGCCCCTGGATGATAAAAGCCAGCGATTTTTGGCTGAAGGCAGTAATCTGCTATGTTAGGAGGTCAAAAGGTCTTTGTGATGTGAGTAAATGAACCCTTCTCTGTTTACAAGGGAAGGGGGAGTCTGGATTCTTACACGAATGCCCTGCCTGACCCTAATGGGTGGGTCTGGGTTTTCTAGCTGAGAAACTAGGGGATAGTGAATATTGCACATCAGCTCTGTTGGGAAGGTACGCCGCTAACTGGTACTAAACCTCATCTTAGTTTAAAATACTTGTTCTCAGTTTTCTGCATCTGTAAATCCCGTGTGTACTTTCTGTTTTGAGCAATTTAACACCAAAAAGTAGTTTATAAGAAAGGTGGTCCCCAGCACAATCTTGTATTCCTGTATTTTTGAGGTGGATGTAACATTTCTGCGGTGTTACTAGGCTGCCATCTCGTGGGAAAAAGAAAAACTTGATTCAGAAGAAAACCTTGTCCTTTTAACTTCGTGCAACAGCAGGTAGCAGCATTCCAGAGACTAGCTTAGGCCTTTATTTTATGGGAAAGTATTCTGTCTTCCTTCTGTGGTCATAGTGGTTGAGCTATGTTGGTGTACCTCTCTCCAGCTCTTCGCTGGGAAGACCTGGGTACTTTCACTCCTAGGATCTGAGATCAACTCCTAGTTAACACCTTCTGTAATTGGGCTGAATTCTTTGTGGGGTTTTCTGGCCTATCTTGTTTGCTTTGGATTCCTAATTGAGGCTAGGCCAAGAAAAATTTGCTTTTGTAGGTGAGGTCTTTGAAAATAGGCTTTTCTCTAAACTCTTTATTGCTACTTTCTTGGGTAGTTACAATGCTGTAGTCATGAACTGCAATCTTGGCCAAAGAGATGGTTTAAAGTTTATCCTACTTGTCAGAGTTCCCGCTCACATATGTGCCCGGCTCCCTTTTGCTCCTTCAGTGCCCCAGCACCCTCAACAGGGTTCAGAATTTCATTGTGCTTTGCCAAACTGCAGATCTGTTTAATCCTTTCCCATTTTTAGCGTGCAGAAAAGCTGACAGAAACACAGGATGATGGGCAAGGGAGTGCTAGAGGTCGTTCTGTTGCATCAAATTTGGGTTCATTAATACTTGAAGGGGATTAGAAGCAGGTTGCTCTTCTGGATATTGCTTTTGGTAAAGGACTTCGTCTCAGCAGAGGTAGTTCTGACACATTAACACCGTGAAAGGCTGGGAGCAGTCTGTGAGATCAGTGAGTGCGTGTGGAGGAGTGAAGCTGACAGGGAAATAATAGCAATTAATCTCCCCTCCTTTGTCAATTAATCCCAGTACAGTCATGCTGGGTAAACAGCTTATTACTTCATATTAGGATCACAGAACAACTTTGTGAAGCTTCCCATAATGTTTCTGTTCAAAACGCATTTCTGTGGCAGCTTAGATCTGCCATGAACCTGGGTTTAAGCTGCCTCCGCTGATTAAAGTGAACTTGCTACTCTGATGAAGAATGCTTCCTTGGGGCGGCAGGGGTTCTTTCTGTATTTTTTTTCTTCAGTCGGAGGAATTTGGGGAGTGTTGGGATAACATTGAGAGTCAGGAGAAATTCTTTCTTTGCAAATTAACTGCCTCAGCGCTGTCTCGGGCTACAGCAGAGCAGGGAGATGAGCCGGGTCTCTCCGAAATGTAGTTGCTCCAAAAGTGGTGCCTCATTCCTGACAGAAATACATCACAGGTCCTGAGGAGTCTGTTCACTGTGTCAGTCTGTGCTTTAGTAGAGGATGTACCCTGACAGGATGTAAGAAGTATGAATCAAAAGATTGCATGGGTACTAAACAAAGTGAGAAGGAGAATGAATCCTGCATAGCCTTGGAAATTGTCAGCTGTGGTCAAGAGAAAAAGCGTATTGGGAAAAGTCTGTCCTTTAGGAAAAAAACATCAAAATGAATTCTTTACTCATAGGAATGGTTTCAGTCCATCATGTATGTACTAGGCAATAGTTTAGGCCAGGATATGAAAAAGACAGGTACCTCCGTTTGGAATGGGAACAGATTTTTACCCTGCAGGAATGCAATCACATTTGGCTCATTCATTCCTTAAAAACTTCTAAATGGCCTGAGCACTCCCACTTATATTTGCACTCCTGCTAAAGTTGCCTTTAGAAAGACAGTGTCCTAAAACTGTCCTAAAACACAGTGCTGTGGCATTGGTCGGCCTGAATGAGAGGGGAAGAGCACCATCATTTCAATGGCTGACATCCCTTGGCTGTGGCACCTTGTGATCTGGTAAAATTCTGAGCTTTTTTGCACATGGCTGAGGAATGCTTCTACTTCTATGAGAAATCAGAAGGTGATGTGGTGGTAAATTTGGGAGTGACTGTGATTGTGAATGTGTCTCAATATAATTGGTGTGCTTATTGACCACCGTACTTTGTTCAGCCATTATGCCTTTGTCAATTGTCCTTAAAGAAGTAGGGTACCTTCTCTGTAGCTGGCTCTAAGTGGTTACTCGAAGAGCGCTAGCCCAGATCAAATAGGCTTGAGTTCCTGGGTCATGGGTCACAAAATAAATGGGAGATGCTTCTTCCTTCTAACCATCTGAGGACAGATTTAATTTTTTTGTGCAGGTATTTCTTGATGTAGGATTTGTTTTAGAGATGTAGCCTCTACAGAAAGGGCAGCTAAAAGGTTAAGATAGTAAAGAGATTAGAGGACTGTTACCCCTTCAGCAGAAACCCTTTTGGTAAATATAGCTGAAGGGAACACTTTAGCAACCCCCCGCCGCTTCCCTTCCGTTCCACATTGCATCTCCCTTCTGGATCGTGGCTTCATGGTTGATCAGACCTTTTGGCTTTCCTGTCATCTGATCAGAAGGCTGCAAGAGCATACGCTTTGGTCTAGATCCTGCTTGTGTCTAGGTGTCAGGTGAGCTTTGAAAAGCACCCTCTGAGATTCTGCTGCTTGTGACTGCACAGCCTGTTTTGAACTAGCCCTTTGCATAGATTTTCTCACTACGGACAGCCTGAGGTGTGCCAGCTCACCATGGTTAAAGACTTTTGAGAGGATTGTTACTGGTGGAGCAACTCTGTTGAATTAAAATTTATTTCCTTGCTAACAGAAATGGATGAAGCCCAGCTTAATGTCATCTTTAGAATTAGGCCGTGCAACTACTTGGGCAGAGCAGTGTCCCAGAGAGACAGAAGCATTCTCCTGTGCATAGGTATGCTGAGATGGCTGTCTTCTAATGGTGTCTACCCAGAGAGATGGCTTAAAGATGTCAGGTATTAGACTAGATTCAGCGTGTTGATTTTAGCATAAAAAGCTTATCAGCAGTGTTTACTATTTTCAGTGTTATCACTGAATTTGCTTGCCAGGAGGCCACCGCTTGCAGTGTTGTGAACTTCAGGCAGACCAGAGTCTCCTCTCGTTTCCAGAAGGCTAGCTCTTGAGACTAGGATGGGTGTGTCTGAAGCCTGGAAAGAAATTCCTAGATTTCTGGGACTCATTTACCAGTGGAAGGTACTCATCTCTATCTAAAGAATATGCGTGAAATTTGGAAATTTCTGTCCAAAGTTCACTCTCCATTTTGTGATCTTTTCTCCTAAGAACCCTCTGACATATTTATTGTTCTTTATCTTGACCTCCACCGAGAAGTTTTGCAAATGATTAGGAATAAAATAATTCTCTGAGTTTAAACCCCATGACTGATTCTTGTAACTTGCATGATTGCCAGTGTGCAAGAACGGGGAATTAAAACCTCTAGAAAATGAATAATCTGATCCTTTTAATTTCTTTAGAATCCTCCAGTTTCAAAGAACATAAGCAGTTACTCCTTAGTCATGTGTAGTTTGAAACAGATGTTCAGTGATCCACTATTTTGGCTTGTAAGAGGTCTTATTTAAGCGTTTTATTTTGCATTATATGTACTATTTAGGATTGTCATGACTCTGTATTTCTCCATCCTCATTCTGCCTCTCTAAGAGAACCCTAGTCTGTATATATCCTTAAACTGATCCTGGGAAAAGAAGCAATCACAGTTTCTAATCAGCGATAGTTCATGTAATGAATTTAAAAGGATGTAGTGACTAGTAGGGGATCAGAATCTGTGCTGACTTATGCTACGGGGGTTTGGGTACGGTATATTTCCAGTCAGAATATGCAGATAGGCTCTGTGTTATAGACTCTGTGTGTGTATGTAAATATATACGTCTGTGCATAAATCAAAATATGGATCTTTTTAAAGGGATTTAATGTTCTCAAGTCTTCACGTTGTTATACTTTATTGTTGCAGTAGGGGGTTGAATGGGCACAAGCTATGCATTTGTTTTCTCTTGAACAATAACAGAAGGGTCATACTCGCTAATATAGATAGCATTTAAAATCTTTCTAGGATAGGTCTATGTGTGTGTAGGACCCAGATGTGACTATGTGAGAAGTTTTGACTCCAAACAAACACTTGCCATATCCCTTCTACTTAAAATATCTGTAGAATTGACTGGCATGTTTGGGTTGAGTGAAATGAAGGAAGTAAAATAGCTACAAAAGTTGTTGGAATGCTTTCTTTTACTATCTTAAAATGATAGTGCTAACACAGATTCCGGACTCTGACATGTGGGAGTTTTTGTTTGCTTGTACCTGATGTTGATACTAACAGCGACTCCAAGTTTAGGGAAAAGCTCCCAGATAACAGTCCTTCACAGAAATAAGAACCTTCTCTGGGTTCCTTACAACATGAAAGTACAATTCTGCCTCTGGGAAGTTTACAATATGAAAGTAGCCACTTTTTTATTTCCAAAAAATAACCAAACCCCACCAGAGCCACAGAGAAAAGGAGAAAAAAAAAAAGGATTGCAACAGCTAATTTTACAAGGCTGCTAACGAGGAAAGAGAGAGTTTTGATTCTGCAGTCCTGTGTTTGAACCAGCACAGTCAGCATAATGCAGGGAATTTCCTTCCATTCAGTTTGACTGCAGAGAAACAGATCATGGTAGTTAAAACTTGATACTTTTCTTGGTGAATATTGCAGGGGGGGAAAGGCTTGTGCTCGCAAACGCACAGAATAGAGCACGTGGAGGAAGGAGACTACATGCGGTGCTGGCCCCAGAGGTAGTCAGCACTGGATGTACAGCAGGGCCCAGGTTGCCTCGGCATTTGGGACTCTCCTTATTCGTATGGTTTGGATATTACACAGTGGTGGAAACGCAGCTTTTTGACTTAGCCTATAAAGAAAAAAAACCTCGTATTTTGGCCTTGTTTGTGGGATTTGGCGGACTCCCTTGGGAGGCGGCAAGGGCAAGAGATTCTCTCTTGACTTTTCACTGTTGGAGCTAGTGCTGTGGGTCCTGCAGGGTATTACTGTAATGCACTGAGTGGGAATACACTGCGAGTACGCATTCTTCATGTCAGCGCTGACAGAGGCCAGCTGGGGAGGTTTAGAGCAGGGCTGGATTAGATCTCGCTACAGCGCAGGTCTCTTCTATATTGGCTGGTTTCATCTCCAATCCCTTTTTGCCTGACTGGCATCAGGGAGCGCTTACACACATTCTGCTGGTTCAGTCCAGCTTTTTTTGTCATACTTCTCCCCCCGCCATTCACCCCTATTTTTTTTTCCCTTTACTGTCACAAATGTCCACAAGGAGTCGGCCATGAAATCTGTGCTGATTGGCGTGATCCTGAAGGGAATTTTCCTGCTAGCAGGTAATGAGATCTATACAGTAATTGCAATGTGTCCTGAATGTTTGCGTGCCTGCCCAGGGCAGGGAGCTGGTTGTGCGATTAGTGGTAGCTGGAGGCATGAGAAGGAACAAGAATTGACTGGAAAGGAAGAATGTTTTTGTTTTGAAGAGTCCTAAAGTTTTGTTTTGGAAACTTCAGGGCAAGGAATTTCCTTGTTGCCGCAAGATGAATGCGGAGCTGTCAGCATGCTCCGTGTGCATCTCTGCTGCAATTCTGCCGTGCTCTGTGCAGGAATCAAATCTGGGTGTTCCAAGGCATGGGTCCTTGTTTTGTACTCAGGTGTACAGTGTAAACACACGGATGTCCCCCTCTTAGTCCTGTGAAATGTTAGTTTTGCTTTTTACAGGTGCTTTTGCAATTTCCCTTTTCCCTTTAATGATTTAAAACTCCTTCATTGAGAAGTCGTTTTTGTTGTAACTCGGAGGACAAACCCTTTGCTGGCCTATGCACTTCTCCATCTCCTCCCCCACCGTCTCCTTGAGTAGTGGTGCACGGTGGGAGAGAGGTCACAGCAGTGTGTTGCTATGGAAATGGCAGTAATTGTGCAAAAATAATTGTGTCATGGTCCGTTTGTTGCAGCTAATTCTACCCCCCCTTCCCCTCCTTTTTTCTTTTGATAATAATAATACAAACCCTAATTAGGATGCACCAGGGAAAGGTTGCTAGGAATTCAGCTGTCTTATGGGAGAGGGCAAGCCGGTGCTGGCCGGGAAGCCCCACTGAACTCGCATGTTTCAAGATTGGGCCCATGAATAGACCTTGTCCTTCAAGTTTGTGGTTTTTTTTTTTTTTGTATATGACAGCTAAATTAGAATATCTTTCTTCATGTGTGCTTGTTCTTTTAGCATATTATCTGTTGAAGTATGATTCTTGCCCTGTATGCGATGAATCTTTGCTTATTAATAGCAGTCAGTAAATCATTAGCTTCGTTCAGGGAGCAGCGAGCTGTATGGATTTTTATAACACTTGCATCTATGAAACAAGACTGTTCTCACCACATCAGTAACACTTTAGAATCTAGTGAATAGATTTGTATTTGAAAATACTGCAGGCTGTTAAAGCTCAGCGACTTCTGAGCGTCTGTTTCTGACCCAACCCTGTGGGCTGTTAGCTTGGGACTGTTAGCTTAAACACTGCTAAATTAACTGGAATATTTGAAAATACTTGTCTCCAGATAGCAGCCTTTTAAATAACACTTGTCTGATTTTTCAGCTAACAAGTTCCACTGATTTGCGTTTTTTAGTCTTTAACTAGATAAGAAACTCATTAAACATCTTAAAGTTTCCTAATGATGTAATGAATCAGCCTGGCATCATTGCTCTTACTATTATTTAAACTAACAATAGTAAACATTTGAGCTAAGAAATTTAGAGGGAACAGAGAAGAATGTGTAAGAGTAATTTGTTTTTGTCAAATGGAGTCGTCCCCTGCTTTTATTTTTTTTTTAAATATACCAGAAAAGGGATGCCTAAACTTCTCTTAGAGAAACAAATTAATTTTGAGCTTCTTCTTAGTATCCACGTCCCAGTGGGTTTGCAAAGACACAACTGCCCGTGTCTCGGAGAAGACTGGAATAATGGATATCCAGGAAATTATCTGTACTTATGGATACTGTAATGCCCTAGGGCAAAAATCTTATTTTTTCTGAAGTAGAGCAAAGTTCCTTTATTTCACTGGTGTCCCCTTCATCATTTACACTCTATTGTCTGTAGCCAAAATCCAGAATTGCAGACCCCTCTGCTGTGCTGAAATGAGCATCTAGGAAGCAATGTGCAACAGAAAATGCCTTCTGCCTTGTTTTGGTGTAACTGAAGAAGTTGACAACCTGGAAGTGTTCAAACACAGCTGACAAAAATCACTGGTGATAATGGAGGAGGAGAGAGGGAAGCCTCTCTCCTGATGAAGGCTGATGAAGGGGATGGCCACTGTAAGGCATATAAAGAGTTAGTGATGTAGCACTGGGTAACTGTTCAGCAAGGGGTGACACTGGCATCTAGGAAGAAATTAGTGTTAGCCAGAATTTTAGAACTCTTGCACAGTCTCCTCTGTTATCGTTTGTTTTAAAAACTGCTCCAAATTCAAATCTGGCACTGCACTGGCTTCCAGGCAGGCAAGAACACGTTAGGTGTTGCTTTAGAGGCCCTTTCCTTCTGCTTTAGTCCTGTGAAGGCTGGCTGTTTGCTGGCAGAAACAAGGAAAGCGATCAAGATGATGCTTGTGGGTTTGGTTCCTCTAGGAAGAGCTGCCCTCCCCTCTTTCTGCTGCCGAACATTTCCTTTGCCTGTTTGTAAGACGTGAGGCTAGAGGGTGTGTAAAGACCTGAAGTGTCAGCTTATTCTTTTCACCCATTTCAAACAAATAATCTAAGAAATCAAACCAGCTGCGTCCCTTGGGAAAGCTTGGTGTTTAATTAGCCACCAGCCTAGGGCTGTGCACTCACGTAGGGACTAATTTGCCACCTGGTGTGAAGCACTCACCCCACAGGTGTCAGCTGGGAGGCTGGGAAACAGCCTAGGCAGGTGGTGCTGCTGCTGCTCAAGGGAGAGAGGAGACCTGGTCAGGCTAGGGACAGGATAATGGGAAAACGGGGCTCTGACCCTGCCTCCCAGCCTGCTCAGAAATGCAAACATTCACGGCATCTCTCCTTTTGTTATCCAGACCAGCGCTATCTTCTCCTCATTGTCCTGGTAAATATCAACAGCTCTCATCTGAAATGAGCAGCATCTCAAGGATTTGGGACTACAGCAAGCCTGCCTTTCTGACGCCATTCAACAGCCTCTCCCCTTAGATCTGACTGCAGACTTGCCTCTTAGAGTTTGGAGAGCCCTCCGATCCACTGATAACTCAGAAAACCCATTCCACATGGTTCTAGCACTCTACTGATTTTTCTCAATTGCAGTTGAAGTCTTCCCATCTTCTCCCAGGCTGGGATTTTTGAGGCCCAGAGATGTCCATTATACTCTATTCCAACACAATTCCTTCCAGTGTGGCCATAGCTTTGTGCCGAAATCGTAATTCTATCCTTGCTGCTTCCTTCACAGGTAAGATCACGCCCCAGGTTCTGTGTGCTGAGCAAGCCCAGCATTAATAGCTGCAGAAAAAAGGCTGTGCTAAGGTGGTATTATCAACTCTGAATCTGTCCATCAGCCGAGCTCTTCTTCAAGGCAGATGTTATTGGCCAAATTCAGTCCTTTTCCACGGACACTACACAGAGCAGTTCTAGTTTATGTCAGTAGAGAGCTATGTCCTAGAGGAATCCGAGGTAATGTTTCCTATAGAACAGCTCTAGCACAGCTGGAAAGTGCAGAATTACCAGAGCCTTCCATTTCTCTTTCAGTGCTTCTCAGAGCTCCGTACGTGTTATGTTCCCACACTGACACAAACCGACATTTTGGAGCTGGGAGCGGGTGCTGAGTCTTCGCCTATCTGCAGAGATAGCGCTGGTAACAGCAACTACACGCTGGGTCTGAAAAGAGTAAAGCAACTTGGTTAGGCAGCAGGGTACTGGGCGTTTGTGCAAGACTGCCTGTGAGGCATTGCTGGGGCGTGAGGGGGACAAACTATCAACGCATATATTCAAGAAGCCTGTATCTTTCCTAAATTGTTTTTTTTTTTACCACACATCAAGTCCAGCTCCAGTGCTCCTAATGCCCCATCTCCCCTCATCTCTTTCCCTCAGGCAACTCTCTAATCTCTTTGACATGCCCATTCTGTCTAGTGGCTTTTCTTTACAAATGTCTTTTGTTTTTTGATTCCTCTCCTTTGTGTGTGAATTCCTTCTTTTTCTTTCTGCTGTCCACGCTGTGCTTGCTGGCTAGATTCGGCGTGTAATGCTATTAGATTGGGATAATCCATGCTTGGTTTATCTGTGTGACTGTCTCTGAAGATTAGTGAAAACCAATGTTAAGGGCTGGATAAAGCAAACTGGTTCAGAAGGGCTCTTCTGTCAGTCTGGAGATGCTCAGGAAAATGACAGCAGATTTTCATTAACCAGATTTGAGTGTAATGTCTTGTAATTTACTTGAGCCCTGTTGGGATACATGTGCCTCGAGGAGACAGACGAGCTGCGATGCCGTACTTTTTACCCAGTTCACTTCTGCAGGACTGGACAGAACTGAAATCGGCTTAGTGCAAGTGTGCCAAAGTGCCCGTGGAGCGTGTTTTGTTCGTTGTTTGGTAACTAACGGAGGTTTGTGAGTGTTTTACAACTGGAGGGTTGTCTGGGAATTTGATTTTTCTTAACTGAGGCTTTCCACTAACTTCTCAGGTTAGTGATCCATTTTGACGCTGTCTGCGTGGACATGCTCCAGTCCGATCTATAGACTTAATTTGAGTTTCCACTTACCCAATCTGTATGAAAGAAGCATAAAATCCTTGTCTGTGCTGTTTTTTCCCTTTAATATCCTCTGCTTGCTCTCCTTGCATGTTGATTACCTGTGGTGGTTGAGATTGCCTGGGAGAGGACGGTAGAGTCTGTTGGATGGTATAGCCTGCCTGGCTGAAGCTCTGTATACAGCACCTTCTTTGCAGCATCTGGGAGGACAGCACAGAGTATGTTTTTCTTGCTCTGTTATTAGTGGTAGGCCGCTCTGTAGCGAGCGCAGGGCTTCTTGCCGGCAGCTCTTGGTCTTGTGGTGGTTTCCTGAAGAGAATGGCTTAGAGAACAGCAGTGCTGGGGAGGGCGGTCTGTGCCTGGCAGGCTTGCTCTGGGGAAGGGGGTCGCAATCCCCTGCAGTGAGATCCCATTTCTAAATCTCTTTCGCAGGTGTGGAATGTGCTGTTAACATCAATGAGTGTGAGGGTCGTCCCTGCAAGAATGGAGCTGTCTGTGAGGATGGCATTGCTGACTATACCTGCCACTGTGCCCCTAGCCAGGATGGCATTATATGGGGAGGGAAGAACTGCTCTGTCAAGCTCACTGGGTGCCAGACGCATGACTGCCAAAATGAGGCCTTGTGCATCCCAACCTACCAAGCTGAGAGCCACGGCCACCTGTGCCAGTGCCAGCCTGGTTTCTATGATGCCACATGCTCAACACCAACAACGTTTTCCTTTGCTTCCAGAGGGTATCTCCTCATTGAGCTGCCCGTGAACAATCAGAGCAGGAGGGATGTAGCAGATCAGCTTGCCAGCGTGTCCCTCCGGTTCCGAACCACCTTGCCCAGCGCTATCCTTTTTTACCGAGGCCATGAAGCTGAATACTTGTTCCTGGAGCTCTTTGATGGCATTCTGCGTGCCAGACTGAAGAAGGAGGATGTTGGGTACCCGCTGCTTCTGGAGGGGCTGAGAGTTGATGATGGCCAGTGGCATAAAGTTGAAGTTGTTCTGCACAGCACTGTGCAGCTAAAGCTCTGGCATGACTCTTGTGATGCAGGTGTCTGCCTGCAGAGCTCTCCTGTCCCGCATGGCACCGCTTTGATCCCGCACGCCTTCCTGAACATGTATGTTGGAGGTGCTGAGGATCCAATGGCCAACAACACACAGAGCCAGCAAGGCTTTGTCGGCTGCCTGGAAGACTTTCAGGTAGATGCTGTGGCTGTGCTCCCGGTGGATCTGCCCGTGGGTGAGTCCTCCCCAGTGAAGCAGGGCTGTGACCGGACAGAGTGGTGCCTCTCCCAGCCCTGCTTTCATGGCGGGCTCTGCGTGGACCTTTGGGCAACCTTCAGGTGCGACTGTTCTAGGCCGTACGGAGGCCCAGCTTGCTCGTACGGTAAGCGCCATGTGATTTACATCTGCCAGCTCCTGTCAATCAGTGCTTCAAAGATGCTAGATAAGCATTGATGCTAGCTCTGGAAGTGCTATTTTCTACTTGACCAGAGAGAAAACTAAAGCAAAACACTCTGCAAATAAAATTCTCATTGATCCCTTTTCTGTCAGCTGCTCCTGCAGAACAATTGTCAGTTTTGTGGTGCAGATGTTGTTCCTTGTTGAGCCAGAGGCTCTGACTTCATCTTTGTATCAGATCTATGTGATTGCAGGAGGGCAGGGAAGTTGTTTTACTGTGAAAAGTTGATCTTGAGCTTCTGAGTTAAGGATGAATAGGAATGTACTGCTTTAATAAAACACAAAATGTTAAAGGAAGCTCTTTGACAATTTTGAGTTAAAAATAATATCTATTTGCATTTTTTTTGTTCCTGCAAGGCTTATATTATTATTTTTCCAGTGTTTTGTTTCACTCCTGAGCCTTAAACATGGCAAGTACAAAGTTGTTCTGCTGTTACCACCAAATTTAGAAATATTAAAAGCAACTTTGAGCTACAAAGTCCTTGAGTAAATCTCCTAGGAGGCAAGGATTCTGCTAGACCTGTTTTTCCCTCTTTGGCTACTGGGGTCCTTGAATCCATGCCCTCCAGAGAAAGCAAGGACACATTCACCTACTTCTTACGCTCTCTCTCCACACAGGTCTGTGAAATTAATTGTCCTGATGCACCTTGACAATGTTGGGGGGAAGGGTCTTGTCCCATTCATAAGGACTTGCAGTTTAGAATATCGCTGTGCCAGCTGCGTTCCTCAGGTCATTGAGCTGACGTGTGCTTCTTTTCTCTTCTAGAGCGTCCAGCAGCAACATTTGGCCTAGAGAATTCCACCAGCTTTGCCTCTTTCACCCTTTCTGAGAGCCTTGGTGCAAACTTCAACATCTCCTTTTTCATTCGTAGTCGGAAACCTAACGGTTTGCTCTTGCAAATCAGCAACGAAACTGACCCCTGCCTCACCATATACTTGAGGAACGGCAAGCTGCAGATAGAGATGTTATCTACGGATCCTGTCATGTTTCCAGAAAATGTAGTTGATGGGAGAAGACACTTGGTAGCTCTGTCTTTCCAAGGAGGCATTGTTGGTGTTCACCAGTCAGATGCATATCTGGAGCTAGGGCAGCTCGTAGCAAGTCCTCTCTTAGCTGGTTATGAAGTCCATATTGGTGGACATCCTGACCCAGGCAGCGCTGATATGTGGGGAGGCTATTTTAAAGGCTGTTTGCAAGACATCCAACTGAACAGCCACCAAATAGAGTTTTTTCAGGATGAGAACTACAGCCTGCCCCTGGAGCTCAATAGGACTCAAAGTGGCAATCTTGTGAATGGTTGCATCTCTGATAACACCTGCAAGGTATGACGTCTCTCGTTTGCCTCTACATATGTCCCGTTGTTTATTATAGTTCTGTGATTACAGAAAGCTTTATTGTTGCTGATATCAGGAAGATTAGAAAGTTTTGGGTTGTTTTGTTTTTTTTTTCTTTTTTTTTTTTTTCCTGTTTAAGTGTTGAAGGACACATGGTCCCCTATGCTCCTGTGTCACTCCATATACCACATACAATTTCAGCACCAAGTTTTCTTTAGCTCCCCTGTACTTTTTGTAGTCTGTTGCACTTGGGCTCGTGTCCTACCCACCTCCATTTTGCTGAGCCCACGTGTGCGTGCCGGACTCCACCCTCTAACCAGTAACCTTTCCAGCTCCTCCCTTCGTCCTGTTTCAATCACACAACAGCCTCTTCCCTGAGGAATTCCTCACTTCAGCAACAACAGTTCCAGGAACTGTCTCCATGGTCCCTTAGATCAGAAGCATTCTCTCCTCACGCCACACATGAAGATGGGGAGGCCACAGTCCCTGATTTTGCCCTCCTCGTTCATGGTGCTATAAAGTATCATCACACCTCTGGTATTAGGTGTGTCCTTCTAGTGACAGAATTTGTGAGGTTCTCGGGAGCATTGCAGCTTGTTTCTCCTGTTTCTCACCTTTGCTTTTGTGCTTTGTTCTTTTCCAAATGATGGAGCTCTGCCTAGGGAGTCTCTGTTGATCAGCAGTGCACACGGGGAGACTCAGGGTCTCAGGAATTTCTTGTGCAGAGACCCTCGTGCTTCCTTCGCTGCTGTTGAGTCACTATTTATTACCCTTCTTTCTTGATTCAAGCGCTGCTCGTACTAATCTTTGTTGTTGCATTTCCTTCTACCAAATTCTCTTAGATCCAAAGATGAATTACACTGCTCCTCAATTCTGCTGTTTTGTTTTCCAGTCTGAACCGTGTCAGAACGGTGGCAGATGCATTGTCACTTGGAATGATTTCCATTGCAGCTGCCCTGCAAATTTTACTGGGAAATTTTGTGAAGAGAGAGTCTGGTGTGCAAGTGACCCATGTCCTCAAGCTACCACCTGTATAGATGTTCTAGCAGGATATGTGTGTAAGTACTGTTCCCCACTTATGGGTTGGCAAAATCCTTCATGTTCACTGTCTCTAAGCAGTATTCCTAGTTTGTACTGTTGCAATAAATATAAACACATGCTGCAAAAAGGAAACTGAGAATGATGCCCAGGGTCACACCCTTGCAGGCAGCATGCACTTTATGGATTTACCACCAGGTTCTGCTAGAGCAAAGATGGTTCTCAAAGGCGTTTTCTTCTGTTAGCTTGAATTCTTCAGGGAGGAACCTGTCCAATTCTGTGGAGTGGTTGCCTACCTTATTATCATTGCAGTGCAAGGATCGTCCTGCTCCCTGTGATGTTGAGCCATTTCTAGAGTCTCAGGTTATTTTGCCAAGTAAGACCCAATTAAGTATTGCAAATGTGTCTCAGTTTTCTCCGAAGACAGAACCATGGAGAGTGAAGAAACTAGTTAGCTAATGATGCCCTGGTGTGGACGGGGTGTTGTCTCATGGCTAGAAAGTGTCTTGGAACTCAGGATGCTGGGGCGCTCCCAGCTCTGCCACTGGCCGCCTCAGGAGCTTTGGATGTGTTACTTTCCTGACTTACGTTCTAGTTTTTCTAGCGGTAAAAGGGGAATAGTTGTATTTTTGTGCAGTGCTGTGAGACTGATGAGTAAAAATTGCTACACGAGAGCTGGATATTATTATTGGAGGTAAAATTGTAAACAGGAAGAGCTTTAAGCAAGCCAGCAGCTAGGCCTGTAATCCTGCTCACACTAAGCTTACATGATTCTTAAGGGAGGGAACCTGCCAGGGGTTTGCCATTGGTCTGTCTCAGCCATGACACTGTCTTTCAAATCCCTTATGCTTTACCCCTTTATTTGTAGGCCTGGCTAATGCAACATTTAATAGTTATGCTGCCATTGAATTTACCACCAATACATCAGTGACCAGAACTCTGAGCAGCCTCCACGTGGATTTCAGAACCAGGGATGAAGATGCTGTTTTGCTTCGGGCTGTGGAAGAAGTGGATTCTCTTCAGATAGCCATTAAGAACTCCTCCCTGCTCGTTGACATCAGGAGCGGGAACAGCATCGAAGGTGTCAGCTTCCTGAGTCAGAAGTCCGTCACGGACGGTGCCTGGCACACCATCTCTGTGTCTATGGAGGAGCCATCTGCGCTTTCTTCCAGATGGCTGGCTCGTTTGGATGGGTCTGATAACATGACTCTGCAGGGGAACGCTGGCAGCCTGGACTTCCTAAAGAACAATGTGCTGATTGTTCTAGCAGAAAATTTCACTGGCTGCCTAGGACAGGTGAAGATAGGGGGGATCTACCTGCCATTCACTGCCCACCTCCCGTACCCCCAGCCCGAACAGTTCCAGCAGTCCAGCAGAGGCACCATCCAGCTGGGCTGCACTGGGGCTGATGTTTGCGCTTCCAGCCCTTGCCTCAATGCTGGCACCTGCAAGGACTTGTTCAATTCCTTCACCTG
The DNA here is from genome assembly GCF_949628215.1 of Phalacrocorax aristotelis. Classification (NCBI taxonomy): domain Eukaryota; kingdom Metazoa; phylum Chordata; class Aves; order Suliformes; family Phalacrocoracidae; genus Phalacrocorax; species Phalacrocorax aristotelis. Next base: position 11,518,932 of record NC_134292.1, read on the forward strand.
TGCCTGCAGCGCTGGCTGGGGGGGGCTGCTGTGCGAGTCTGACATTGATGACTGCCAGTCAAGCCCATGTGTTCATGGGGACTGTGTCGATGCAGTAGCAGATTTTCAGTGTGACTGCTTCCGGGGGTACATCGGGAAGAAGTGTGACATCAACGTCGATGACTGCGTGCGGCACCAGTGCCTAAACGGAGCTACCTGCATTGATGGGGTTTATGGCTACTCCTGCAAGTGCCCTTCTCAGTATTCAGGACCTCGCTGCGAGTAAGTGCCTTGGCTGGTTTGATGCAGGGGTCAGAGGAGCCCCCAGATAAACTGGACTTTTACTTTGGGACGTTTCAGGAAAACTTTTCATTGCAAGTAGCTGGTAGGTAAAGCACCTAAATTCTGCTGAGAATTGGAAGGTGGTGTTCAGGTCCAAATCCTCACTGAAAGGTGCTCAGCCTCCCACAGGATGATACATCAAAAGGATCCTTCCTTTTTATGTGCGTTATCCCCATGCTACATTTCAGAGCTGTTTAAAGTGCAAGTACTGTAGCCTGTTGCCATTTCCCCCTTGCAATCCCTAAGAAATCCATCCTAGACTGATGAGCAGCATTCCTTCAGCCAAGGGCTTGGTTGTATTTTGTGGCATTGGTCCTAAGACTAAGAGTGTTGTTTCTGTGTATTGGTTAAAAAAAAAGTCTATTTGAGTATCCTGCTCCTTACCAAATGCGTACTGGGAAAAACAAATTCTCTACCCCCTCACCTTACTGCCTGTACTGCTTAGCAGGGCACATTTCCTGAGCCCCTCTGTGGGGCTCATGTAAAATTTGATGGGAAAGCGGTATGGAGTCAGGCGGAGGGCTGGGCTTTTTTGATAAGGTCTGTATTTATAGCATTTGCATTAGTTTGGAAAAAATCCAGCATATTTTAGTCACACAGGTATGTCTCTTTGGTAAAGGAGGTAGGAATCAACACGTTACTTAGAATTCCATCTGCGTGCCTGTTCAAATTGAACACTGGGATAACTGAAGCTCAGCCACGTAAGTATTTATCTAATCTACTGAGGTCAAATTTCCCGTTGTTCTTTCTTACTTCATTCTGATGTAGACAGTTACCTAGTACTTGCATTATCCTTTTTGTGGCCTAGCTGTGCTGCAGTTTGGTATTGCAACAGCAGCCTGTCTCTGTTTAGATTTTTATTAGCAAGAATAGGCAACTATGTGAGAGAAGTCCTAGTACTGATACAGCTCCTGCATGTTCTCTGGGCATGCTTGAAGTAATACTCTGCTATTACAGATGGTTTCTGAGACTGTCTCCTCCTCCTCCCTCTTCCACTTGTGCCGAACTCTTCCTTACAAATACCAGCGACCGTGCTTGTGACCCTCACCAGCCCAGGCTCTGCTGAGCCTGAGTACAAGTTCGCCTTCCCCTAAACTGGATTCCCTTAAAGGCTGTCTCTTGCTTTTCCCAGATGGCCGTTCCCACCTGAGCAATGCGGTAAAAACTTCACCTGTCTGAATGGTGGCAAGTGCGTCAGCGAGAGCTGGGGAGCCAATTGCACTTGCAAGCCAGGTTTCACTGGAAGGAAGTAAGTGCTGTTTTTCTGAGGAGCTGGTGCGCCAATTCTTACGTCAGTGGGATAGCTGAGCAGGTTCAAACCATCCTCTTAGATAACCTTTTGCCGTTCAAACAACTGCTCTGAAACTGTAAACTGGCTGTTATTTTTAGAAGAGGCAAGCTTGGTATTATCCTGCTGACAATACCAGTTTTTGCAGCGTGAACGGCTTCCAAGTAGTTGTTGTGCCTCTTGAGAATTCATTAACTGTGCTAGAGACCCATCCCGGCTTCAATCATACAGAAATGAGAAAGGGAGGATTGGTACAAATGGGCGAAACTTTCATGTTGCTGGACCCTGGAGAAAGTACCTGAAAAAGATGCAACAGGAACTTTTAAAATGAGGCTTTTGTAGATTGTATGATCTTGTGTTCTGTGCTGCAGAACACGTGAGAAATTTCATTTAATTCTGATATGCTTTCCCTTTCCAGCTGTCAAATTAATATAAACGAGTGTGATCCAAACCCTTGCCAGAATGGAGGTACGTGTCAAGACTCTGAGAACAAATACGAGTGTCTGTGCAGCAGCAGCTACACAGGAGAGCGCTGCGACATTAACGTAAGCACGTCCCTTCGCGCGCGGAAGCTCGCGTCTGCTCGTCCAGCCTGTGCGTCCAGCAGACCTAGGCTTAGCAGAGTCCTTGCGTACCGGGGTATCGGTGAGACTGCCTACGTGTTGCGCAGTCCCCTCCCCTGCGTGTCTTGGCTAAAGCGCACTGCTAGGCACGCTTAGGAAATGGGCTGGTACTAAAGAGACCTGAAGCGGGGAAGTATTTTTCCTTTGCAAGGCTGTTGCACGTTAGTCTCCAGCGTATAAGCAACTGCAGCAAATACTTTTCAGTATCTGCGTGGGCTGCCGCGTGGTTTTTCAAGGCTGTCTCTGCAACTTTTCTTAGATTTTAAGACTCCTTGGACAGTATTCAAACAATTGCAGTTGGAACTGTAGAAAGGAGATATTACTCGTATCTCCCCCACAGTCTCCTGGAGGATGGAATTTCAGCTGGCATTTTATCTTGGATAGGATTGTTACAAAGCATCTTCCCTCTCCAAAGAGCATCTGCGTAGAAATGGATGTGTTTGGAGGAGGGAAGTTGGATGAAGTCAAGCTAAAGTGATTCAAGTACAAGTAAAAAAGTAGCATCCTTTATCTGCTGAATCTACTTCTGATCCGATGGGCCTGGTGGATGGGCAGCCTCAGCGATGCTTCTCCTTTCCTGCATAAGCCAAGCATTGCTGTTGGAGGCTGAAATCCTTCCTGTGTGGAAGCTGTTAAATCACACACTTGCTTTTTCTCCGTAAAGCTATTGCATGGACAGGTAGCTTGTCTGGTAACCTGGGAATGTACTAACCCGTACTGCATGGAAAAGGCTGTGCGCTGAGGTGGGGTTTGCTGCTGTTGCTGTTACTAAGGGTTCTGCAATACCTGTGCCACGAGGTCACTCCTGACAGGTCCGGTTTGCATGCATAGACTCCCTCAGGCATCTGTCTCCGCTGCTCCAGGACACTTCTGGTAGATTCCTTGTACTCATTTTCACTATCCCTCACTACTTTTTGCAGAACTGCCTGGCTTTTCCCCTTAGAAGGCCTGTGCCCGTGGTGGGGGGCAGGGAGGTGGACAACCTGTGGCTGTGTTTGCTGGTAACGGTAGTTGCAGAGGCGAAGGGCTGCTAGCTGCGCGCTCTTGCTCCCTCCCACCCACAGTAGCAACTAAGGCGCATGCAAGAGGCAGCAGGGCGGACGCTAAAAACTCCTCTAGTGCTGGCACTGTGTGACTAATCCGCATGTTGTGCGAAACTAGGACTAACCCCTAGCACATCGCTTCAGTTGTGGCAGGCTCAGAGAATTGGCTTGAACTTCAGTCACTTGAAAATGGCAAAAGGGCTTCCAGGTACTCTGGGAATATTCCTCCTGCGCTGCGTTGCTTTGTGACCTTGGCATGGACTGTATGGCATCCAAAAGCTGTAAATAATCAAGCTTGAATTCTTTTGGTTTAGCAGTAAGAAATATTTCTTATTTTTAGGCTTATTGTCATTTTAAAGCTCTCTTTTTAATGACCAAAAAAATCCACTTTTTTTTTTTTAAATTCTTTGTTGCTGTGTTCCATACCATCCTTAATTCCACCAGAATCTGAAGAACATGCATTCAGCCACATTTCTCTTCAGTACTGGGACCTTTTATTGTCTCCATCTCCCATCCATGTACCGATGTCTTTAACATCCCCCCCCTTCCTGCTGCAAGTTGTCTTCAAGGCTGGTCCGTAGCATTTTCATGTAGTGTGGGCATTAAAGTAGGTGCATTTGTGATTTAGAAGTTTTGCGCTGTGAATGCAATGGGTCTCGCCCTTGGCTATTTAAATTATTTAAAATCTTTTCCCTAGGATTTCATAAAGCTCCTGCAAGGTATGTCAGGCCTTGGTTTTGTATCTTAGTCTCGCCTCTGGCTTTGAGACTCGTTAACTGTTAAACCTGAAACTTACTACACCCCCCTGTCCCAGGATCTTCAAGGAAGCACAGCAACGCAAGGCTGTCACAACAGAGAACCTTGTTGCGGCGGAGTGTTTAATCGCTAAATAATTCTCTACCTCGCCGTCAGAGGCATCGCTGAACTTTTTTTTTGTGTCATTCCTGTGCTCAGGTTACTGAAAATTCCCATTACTCTGCATTAACTCTTCAGTTTAAAAATTTTTTTTCAATATTGATTAAATCTTTCCTCATGACACCTACGCATTTTACCTGATACTGGTGAGGAGGGCCCTTAAAGCATTTCCACTGTGGATGCTGAATGTACTGGCATTTAAATCTGAAGGGGCTGTCCTGCTGTGAAAAACCATCAGCAAAGAGGAGAATACGGAACACGTGGTATTACTTGGACAGTTTCACTTCATCTAACGACATCTGACGTTGCTTTGCAGCAATTCCACTGCTCCAGGATTGGTCCCATAAATCGCCTGCATTTAGTTTTGCTGTCTCTGTGCTGGTTAGCTGCCCCGCTCAGCAAATCCGCTCTGTTCTTCCTTGTGGTAATTCTGTCCACGTGCCCTGCATGAATTATTGTAATGGTATTAACTGTGCCATCGGCAAATCTCTTGTTTATAACTCTGGCCTGTTGAGATCAGCTTTGCCAAAGCTGCCAGTTGAAGAGTGTCATTGATGAGTGTCACTAGTTTTGAATTAGAAAGAAAAATTCAGAACGTGTTACTTCTTTGTATTAAAAATAGTCCATTTTTAAGAATAAGTTTGAACGTGTTTTGCTGAGAGATTAAAGAACGACCACGCACGGTCTCTGGGCAGGTGCCCTCAAGCCCTGTGCTTGTTCCTTGCTTCTCCTTTTCCATTCAGGTACAGATCTTCTGCTTTGTTTTTTGCTTTTTTTAAAAAACAAACCTTTCCCCTCTATTCTGACCATTTTGGATTCTTTGATTTAAGTTACTGGAGTTTCATTGTTTCTCCGTTAATTTCTTTTACAGAAAGGGACTCCAGGTGCTCTCTTCCCCTCCCCACTAATTGAAGTAGCTGTCCCTGTAGCCTGTGGCTCTTTACTGCTGCTCAGTATTGGGCTCATATTCATGATTCTCACTGCAAGGAAGCGGCGGCAGTCAGAGGGAACCTACAGTCCAAGTCAGCAAGAAGTGGCAGGAGCTCGGCTGGAGATGGACAGTGTCCTAAAAGTGCCACCTGAAGAGCGGTTAATATAGGCACTACCGTGACAAGGAGATGCACCCGCAAGGTCTGCTCTGACCTTGGTCTCTTTCCAGCACTTGCAGCAGCAGATCCACCCTATCTCAGTTTCCTTAAGGCACGGTAACGAAGACATGGACTTAGAAGTACAAGGCAGACGGTATATGCTGGTCCAGCTGGTTTCAGTTACTGGAGTGAGTTGCACACCCCTGGCTCAAGGCGAGCCGCTTTTAACCCCTGTCTTCCCTGCCCCACATGGTCACCTGCACAGGAGCTGCTGGGGTGCACCTGCTCTGAAGTTGCTCTGGCTCCAGTCCACCTTTCAGGCAGCAGTGGCGTACTTAAATCTGCTTTAAAAGGCAGGGTGAAGTTAGGCACTAATTTACAGATTAAGAGCTATATATACTTTCAAGGAGCGATGAATAGAGCGTATTTATGATTGGGTTGTATATGCTGTTCTGTCGTTGTCACTGAAATGCACGCAAAGCTTTTTCAGCTCAGGTGTACAAGTTTTTCACAAGCAGTCACTCTGCAACAGCAACAGCAGCTGTGACCTCCTGTCCTGTGACAGCCACAGCGTTACAGGGCTGGTCAGGCATTACCGACATCATTGGACAAATCCATGTCTTGTGACGTGATCGCTGTTAGACATTCCCACGGGTACCGCACAGGACCGGTGCCGCCAGACCGCTGGGGCTATGTGGGCCAGTGCCGGAGCGAGCTGGGGTACCTGTTGCCAAATGCTAAACTTATGGCTTTGGTGGGGGGAGGGGTGAGCAGGGAAAGGGTCACCAGCCGCTTCTGTATGCCCTGGACTCTTGTGTGACATAGCGGGGACAGTGACGGGGAAGCGCTGCTCTAGCACTGCTTAGAGCGAGGCGCTGGGGATGGGGCTGAGGGGTGCGAAATGCAGCACTGTCCACATTGGCGCTCTGAGTAACACCCTCTTCTACCGCAGCAGCCACTGTGGGCGCATCTTAGCAACCCCTCGGTTGTGGGAGCAGTCGGGGCTGCAGGGGCTGCCCTCCTCCTCACAGTCGCTGCAGCCACGGCCATTGCCATGAAGAGGAGGCGAGCGACTCAGGGAACGTACAGCCCAAGCCGTCAAGAAAAAGATGGGGCTCGAGTGGAAATGTGGAATGTAATCAAGATGCCACCAACCGAGCGGCTGATATAAGGACTGGGGTCACCCAACGGGGCAGTGTCATCCTTTAACAATCCTGGAACTGCTGCAGCGTCTCTGTCTTAGGTCTTGAGCTGTGTTTTTGTAGGACAGGTCTGTATGGCTTTAAGCTACTTCATCGGCTATAGGTGCCTGCCTGCTGCTGCTTGGCACTAAGATGCCACTGCTTGAACAAGCTCGGTTATTGCAGCTCATCCAGTAAACGAGCGTATGATGTTGGGCTGCCAGCAAGAGCAGTGACGTCTGGGCGGGCTGGAGGGGCCAGCGGAGGCGAGGAAGCAAGCTGGGGCTGGGGCAGCAGAGGGCAGGTACGCAGAAACGCTGAAAGAATGCAATACCCTGTGTCACCTGCAAGAGATGGCCGTTTGTCTGTGCTGTGCTCTACCTTGCTGCTCCTGCCTCTCCCTCAGTCAGGCGAGGCCTCACAGCCCTTGGAACTATCGCACCAGGCACGCAACATACACGGCAACGCGCGAATAAGTGAGGCAGGTCTGATTAATGGGAATTAAACCCTTGTATTAAGAAATAATGTGAAAAGTGTTGCCGTTTCAGCAAACGTGCCGGTGCCCCCTCTGCAAAGCTAAGCCAGGTGACTGACTGATGGGAGACGGTTCCTAGGGCTGCTGCTGTCCTTCCATAGCTAGGCCATTGCTAGCATTACATGACCAGAAAATAAGTCCCACTCTGCTATAGTAGACACCTTCTAAATCTTTTCCTAAGACTAGACTTAAAAAAAAGAAAAATCTTAAGTGCCTTCCTGAGACTGAGTTGCCAGTTACAGTATTAACTGTCTTGAAAGGAGCATGTTTATATCTAGAAAAACTGATCACTGGCTTCGATCGGTCTTTGCCACAAGGCTGGATGGTTCTTCCCCTGTTCACAGCTGTGGCACCTGCCATCCCCACAGGCATGGACCCACCCTTAGAGAGCACCTGGTTGAACACCAGGTGATGCTTGAGTGAGGAGGGGAGGAGGAGGCTTTCAAGCCCTGCACCTCTCAGGACAGACAGGTTTGGGCTTGTCAGTACCGAAGAGCTGAATTTAGTTAACTCACATCTTGACCTTTAACACAAAACCGGGGTGCTGGTGGAGTGAGACACACACCAGTCATTTTCCACATTGGCCTAAAAAGGCTATTTATTCTGTGGCTTTCCTTCGCCTTTGTTACTGTTACAGCTGTTGAGTGTGCTATTTCAGCTTTAGCATAACGTGGCAGAGCCTGTGGAAAGAAATGCAGCTGAGCAGGCCCAATAAGGTCTAAACTCTTTATCCTGAAATGCTAATTACTACCACCATCAATGAGAAATATTTTAGAAAACAGCATCTGCTTTTTTATCTCCAAAATATATTAATAAGCAAGGTGTGAATCCGCCCACTGTAGCTAATCACCACCAGCAAAAAATGCTATTTGGTTTTGCTCTTGGATGTTTGTTGTTTTGGGTTTTTTTTTTCCCCCCCTTTACTGTAGCTGTAACTTTTTCTGCAATTCTAAGCAAAGGGAAGAGTACAAAGCTACTGAGCAGGTCTGTCTGCTTGAAAACCAGGTCTTCTGCACGCTTGTGACTGCTGCTGGGAGACAAAGAATGAAACTTTTGGAAAATAGAAAAAAAAATCAAACCATTGTGAGACAAGACAATATTGTGTGTGTGAGATCACTTTCCCTCTAATACTGAGGAAAAGTTGAAGGAGCAAGTAGTGACCCCCACCCTGGCTACGGCTTGGGAAGGCGTTGGACATAGTGCTGATAGGGAAAGAAATGACCTATCTTCAGTCTGGTGAGCTTGCTAGCGCTTTTATTTATTTGTTAGTAATAACACTGCTGTTACTTCTAATAGGAGTCGTTTGCGCTGTGTATTTTCCAGCTGCTCTTTCGGAAGGTGTAATCCCCTTTCAGAATGGAGGCAGCTGTAGTGCCCAGCCCCCTTGGTGCCGGGGAGCTGCTACACCCGCACGCCTTGGGAAAAGGGTGAGTGTAGTTTTGCTCAGCAGCATTCGTGCAGCAGAGGATAAACAGCCAAAGCAGGCGGCGCTTTCTGGGACAGCAGGTCTGAAGGGGCAGGGCCCACGTGCTGAGCTGGTCACTGTGGCTCTGGAGAAACAAAAATTCACCCTTGGTCTGAGTCTGTCCTTGTCTTGAGGGTCGTGTCCTGGGGAGAAAGGACGCACAGACCCGGGGGCAGCACCAGCGGGCTGGCCCAGGAGCCCGGGGCAGAGCTCTGCTGTGTCACTTTTCTGCAAACACAACGGTAGGTGGGTTTTTCTTCACCCCATAATGACTTGTAATAAACCTACAGCAAGCTTCAATAGGCTCCAGGTTTCTGAAGACTCCGACCTGATTAACCTCCAGGCCGTTACTTTTTAGCTCCACTCCATTTTTTTGGTGTTTAAATTGTAGAAAAATGAAGGCAGCAACAGGATCTAATTGAACAAATATTACTCCAGCCTGTTTGCTTTGAGCAGAAAACCAGAATTGCGATGTAAGAACTATCACTAAGCTACTGCAATATCCTGAAAGGCAGCCAGAAGCTACAAACCCCACAACAGCAAAGGCATCTAAAACCCAGCAAACTGGAAGCGGTGAGTCTGTCTGCAGGCCCTGCTGCTCCTGGGTAGTCGCAGGAGGCCCCAGCTCAGGCGCTTTACAGGATTAGCACAGCAGATGTTCTCATTTCAAGCACCCAAAGCCAGTACTAGCAAAAATGTTAAAATACTTTGTCAGTGTCTTGAGCGTTTCTGCAAAATAATTTATGGAAGTTGTGTTTTTTGTTTTTGTTTGGGGTTTTTTTCAATAATGAACTTAACTTTCTTTTGATATTTAATTTTTGAATATATTTTTTCACAAACCTGGATTTGCTGTAGTTACTGATCGTGATCCTGATTTCTTTTGTAATTGTAAATTTTATAATTTGTAAAAAAAAATTAGAATTCCTTCAAAAGAAATTTACAATAAAATTTGGTTAAAAATAGACCTGGCTACCTTGACTTGTGATTTTTTTTTTTTTTTTTTTTTTCCCCATGAAGGTAATGCCTTGCCTAGATGGCTGATTTTGGCCTGTACGGACAGTTTGCACAGCTGCAAACCTCCATGCCTCTTTTGCAGTTAGAATTTTATTGAATTTCTGATGACTTTTATTAGTCACTTGGCGGAGCTCAGCACAGACCTGACCGCAGCAGCTCTGCACAGCAGCCAGGAAAGAGCCGCTATAGGAACACAGAAGGGGCCCTGCCCAAACCTGCTGCATTTTCTGCTCACCTGTGCTGCAGCACCTGCTTTACCATTAACCTCTTATTTTATGAGCGAAGAGGCAAAAATCAGGCTGTTGTCAGAGCCGGGAAGTGATAGCCCCTGGGTCCTGGGGCATGAGTCGGGACCGATTTCTGCAGCAGCAGCAGGCCTCAGCTGGGGAACGGGAGCCGGCATGCTCCAGCAGAAGGGAGGAAGCGAGAGCAGGCGATACCGCACTAGCTGAGCCGCAGGCCAAGCGGGGAGCCCTTTCCTGGCAGGAGACCTGTCACATGGGCAGAGCTTAGTGCGAGCAGCCTGTTGGAGCGGAGCAGCAGACAGAAAGGAGATTAGAATGTGGAAATAAATGACCTGAGCGTAATTCAGCTGGCTGCGCCGATTGCTGGGAACTGGAGGTGGCCATGTGCAGTGAAATAAAAGCCTACACCCAGAGACTAGCACGCCAGCACCGCAGTCGGCGCGCGGCCATGCCGCTGCCACACGCGGCAAGCGGCCTCCGCCATGGGCGCAAGCGGCTGCCTTTGCTCGCAGCGGCACAAACTGCTCACGGCAAAACACCAGGTAAGCCTGAGACCGGGCCCAGCCCCGCAAAACGCACGCTGGGGGGTAATGGGCTGAGGCTAACTATGGTGGGCAAGAGCCAGCAGCCGATTCAGTTTACGTCCCTGGGAATATAATTCCCAAGCCTTCCAGGAAAATGCACAAGGTTTCTGGCAATAACCCAAGCAAACTTGCCCCAGGAAATGCACATGTCAAAGTGCAAAGTGGGCTCTCCCTGTAGGCACATGCCCTGCCCCATCTTTATGCTTCCAGTAAAAGAACGGTGAAATTATATCGAGCCCGTACTCTGCAGAAGTTTGTAACGCTCATCAAGCAGTTAATTTTACAGTGCTACAAGAATCAGACGCTCACATTTGTTTTGTGATGCCATTCCACAGCGCCCCTTGGAAGCAGGGGTAGAGGATTGTCCCAGACCTGTGCGCAGCTGCAGCGGAGCCCAGCAGCGCCTGTCAGTGCCACGACCTAAGGCCAGGCCCAAAGGATGGGGTGGGACTGCAGCAGCTTTTAAATACCCAACTCTGTTAGCCCTGATGGTTAGAGGCAAAGTTTAAAATAAAAAAAAAACCAAAATTCTTTTCCCAAACCTGGATATTGTAAGAAGCAACAACTACCAGGCTGCTTGTTCACTACTAACAAGTTTGATCTGCTGATGTTGGCAAAATCAGTTTGCTCATAAAGCCTCTGTGGTAAGTGTACGAGGAGCAGAAACACAGTTTAAAAAAAACCACAAACCCAACCAACAAAACCCATTAAAGTCAACTTGGAGAAACTCAGCAGTGCAAAGGGGCAGAGTTTAGGAAGCAGTTTGCCATCATTTCCTTACAGGCTCTTCTGAAGGCAGCCCATGAACCAGTCCGGCTTAACAGCAGCAACGTCACTGTGCGCTGCTTTCCTCCGCATGTCCCTGACTCGGTGGCTCCCGTCGGCTCGTTGGAGGGGGGGGTACTTGCCCCTGAAATACTGCAGTCACTTGTTACTGCCAGACCCAAGCCACCTCCTGCCCAGGAAGGAAACTGGCCAGATTCCCACACAAATTAAAAGAAGGGGTGGGGGGGTGGGATACTTAAGCAGCTCAGACTGATCATTGCAGAACAACCCCCCCGTATTGCAGAGAAATCATAAGCCTTTTGTAATTACCACGTGTATGTGGGTAATGAGAGAGGTCTTCAGCACCGACATTCTTTTGTGTCTCAACAGCTTCCAATTCCAGGCTCTAAGATGTCTCTAAACTAATAGTGAACAAGATCTAAAAAGGGGTTTACCATCTGTACAGCACCAGATGCATCAGAAACTTAAGAGTTGGGTTTGTTTTGGTTTTGGGTTTTTTTCTTTAAAGAAAAGTTATTTCTAATGGAAGAAAGCACCCGTGACGCAGCAGAGCAGTACCACACAGTGCCAAACAAGCAGAGCACAGGAAATGTACGGTGAGTACAGGAAAATGTACAAAGCCGAATACAAAGTCATTGACAAGAAGTAAAAGGACCATTTCTTATACTAGATTACTCAAAATATCAAAAATACTTCTACATCAGAAAAAAGACATCCTACAGCCGAGCTGGCGCCCCCAGCCAAGCACGCGCTGTTTACGTCTGCCGCTACTGGGAATGAATCGTGTTTGGAATTCCTGAGTTTAACTAAAACAAAAAACTAGATACTGCCTGGGGAGAGTTCGATTCCTTTATTATGAGAAGCGCATGAACTCCAGGAGAGTGTTGCCTCCCACGCCCGGCTCTGAGGTGTGCCCAGCCCCCTTTTCCCCCTCAAAATAAAGCGAAGGGTGGTTAATGCCACCTGTAAGCGTTAATACTTTTCAGTGCCTCAAAACTCACTTAAAATGAAAAAAATCCAAGAGTCCTTGTTTGTCTAAAAATCAACTGCACAAAATATTCCACAATGTGGGCAGAGTAAAATAATCAGCGATGGAAAACGCTTTGCAGTGACACAGTTACCCGAGCATTTTCCTATTTGGTGGCGCACGTGTAAGAGGCCCGCTCAGATTCTGACGTGTGACATGAGACGTCCTAAAAACGCGGGTGTGACATTCAACGGCCCGATGTACGCAGAGCTTTCCGTGCCCGTACCTATCCACCGTAACTGAGGAAGTTTTGTCATTTAGCTCATTGCAAAGGAGATCTGAAATTCCAGACTCAATTTATATATAACGCTCATATGCTGAACCGTATAAAATAAAGTGGAGCTATTAGCTTAGACTTTAAATATTTTACTATGCAATACTAAAACCATCTGTTTTCCAACACAAAAAGAAAATACAAATCCAACTGAATGGCTTGTCAGAGTAACAGTACTTTACAGAAATATAATATTAATGTAATACTACGGTCTTTCCCAAACTGTTGGTGTTTTGGATAATAAGAGTATTTTTCTTTTGTATTGCACAGACTCAAAAGCAGAGACAGCCATTTTCATACACTAGAGTAAGAAAACTTCCAAGATTATATGAATAAAATAGATACATTGGAAATCAGATAAAGCTTTACAAGAATTTCCCCACGTGTCCAAAATTATTTCCTTTATCAAAGGCTTAATGGTGACGTGATTACCTCTCCTAGAGTAACGTGTTCTACATCAGATTGTGCCCAAATACAAAACAAAACAAAAAAGCACCACTTAAGTAAAACAGAAACGATCACTGCAAAGACAGCAGGTTGTACAAGGGATGCTAACATTAAGATGAAAGTTCTCGGGACCACTATTGCCACAGACGGGGTCTTGGAAAACCAGAGCCAACGTACCATTTAACCTTTGCCTTGCATTTCTGTACGTCACAGCCTCACGGTCCACGCTGTGGTCCAGTTAACGTCTTGTGTTACCAGCTAAGGGTTCTCAGCAAACGCGGGATAAAGACTGGTTTTTCAGACAGGCTGAAGGAGCCGAGGGCCTTGCAGACCACAACGAAACGCCGGTTGCTCCGAGGCAGCAATTAGCACTTCCGCAGGCCAGCGGTGCCGGGCAGCTGCCGCGCACCGGCCTCTCGGCTCGGGGCCGGTTCCCGCCCGCACGGCCAAGCACTGCAGCTCTGGCGCTCGGCCGTCTTGTCAGCACGCTGGCGTTTAACCTGGTCTCAGGAGCTGGGAACTTTTATACCCCACATTTTTTTTCTCTTTTTTGTCTGTAATAGTCAAGTTATTGTTACATCCCATTCATATACTGCCATCTATACTACTCATCTATAATATTAACGTACACATATATAAGAACTAGGATACTCTTTATGGCCTCTGTTTTCTGATGTATTTAACAAAATCAAACAAACAAAACCCCCCAAAAAAAAGAAATCAATTGCTGGTGTTTCCAGTTTCCCAACAGAGATGCAGGACCAAACCCTGAGCAACTGCTCTGTGCTATGGTTTTGTTGCAACAAGGAATCACAATTCTGCACCAGAGAGGTCCCGATTACCTCGCGGTGTCAGTGTACGGGGGGAAGGAGATCAAACGCCTGCAACAAAAGCTCAGCCAATAGCGTAACCTAAATGAATGCCTCTATTTCAAGACAGGACAAACTCAGACCCTAATGGATTAGTTCAGCACAGCCCAACAAGTCTGGGTTTGTTTGCTGCACCTTCCATGTGAAAGCAAAACATGACAGCTGTATGTGCAATGCAAGAAAACCTGAACACCATTCACACAGGCAGGAGGAAAACACTAGTACAACGTGCCATGCCGTGTTCCTGGCTGTGCTGAGGACTGAAAATACAAGGGAAGGAGTTACTTAGGCATCAGTAGTGTTGTCTGAAAAGCTACGTGTGGAAAACCAAACCAATCCCAACCCAAACCCAACTACCCTCATGCTTTGGTCAGTGCAAGAGTCACAGGGGTGTTCAGTGGTGGAGAGTGAGGAAGGGGTTGCGGGGACGCAACAATGGGGGGACTCTGAACTCTGGGCAAAAAGCACTCGCGTGTGAATTGCAGCACGGTGATGGTCCTGCAGCTATTCTGGCTCAGCCTTCCAGAAAAGAAATGCTTGGTTTTATGCTGGCTCAAAAAATGAAAAAACCCTCCTCAGTCGATGCCAAAGGGGCATCAAAAGGCCACTGGGAGCGTTACTCAAAGGTTTCCCATCGCCTTCTGAGCTGTTCAACCTTACCCGGTGTGGATGACACGTCTTGCTTTGTCTTTTTTAACAAATCTTCAAATGGATCTTTTGTCTCCTCGGCTTTTGAAGACAGCAACACTGACTCTAAGCCCTTAGCTGGCCTGGAAGGGATCAAAGGGGGTTCATTAGGCAGGAGAGCTAGTGCTTGTTTGGGATCTACCTTTGAGCTGGACTGGCCCACCTGTAACGTTCTGGTTTTAGAAGGACCGCTTAGACACGCTGGCTGTAGAGAGCTTGTTGGCGAAGGGCTGTGGCTCTGCAGCAATACGGAGCCAGCTGGGGTCACAGCTGCAGCCTGGCTAAACAAGTTTGGCATGGATAGTGTTGAAATATTTGGTTGAGGTCTCTGTGGTGGGTAGAAGCTAGAATTAGGTGTTATGAAGCTCGAGCTATAAGCATGACCTAAGGAGGGGGTGAAAGACCCCCTTGGGGGTCTAACTAGAGACATTGACAGGGCTCCTGGCACCGTTTGTGTAAATGGGTTAGGAGACGGCTGTAAAAACGGTGGTCGTGCTGGGGAAGGATAACCAAGGGGCTGGACAAACGGTGCAGCTGGAGGAGGCACAAAGTCACTTGCCACTGAGGCAAAGCTAGCTGCAGAAGGCGGAGTGGCTGAGCTTTGCAGGCTGCGGGGGCCTTGCTGTGGGCCGCTGCTTTGCCAGCTGGCTGTTTTTAACGGATCCAGGAGGTTAAGAAGGTAGTCGCTTTCGTTACCTGTATTATCTGTCTTCACCTTGACAGGTTGGAGCATTTCAGCAGTGCTGGCAGCACTGGACAAAAGCTGAGACGGATGAGATGAATAATTTACAGACTGCTGGATTTCAGGGTCTAAGGACACACTGCCAGCTCCAAAGGGCTCTGGGATAAGATCTGAAACCAAATGGCTACGTCCCGCAGCGTGGGTGGTGAGAATTTCTGTAGGTGCAGCTGGAGCCTGGTGCTTGGAAGCCCTGGGTGCTGGTGGTGGTGGCACTATCCCCAGCTCAGGAGTCTTTCTTCCCTGTGGCCTAGGAATGGTGATGTTCCCTTGAACAGCAGGATTTGATTCATCCTTTTCTGCAGGAGCCAGAATGCTGTCTCTGCTCCGGGGTCGCCTTGTCATTGGCGGCATGTTACCAAGTGCGGTCAAGGCCCTTTCCGGCGAGCTTTGGGAATACTTGGTCGGAATCGCCATATCATCGTGACCCATGCTCCACAGCTTGTTGTACGGGTGAGACAGCTTCATGGCTGGCACAATCCTGTTCCTCTCAGACACACTGAGATCCATTCTCTGTGAAAAAGCATAAAAAAAAGAAGTTAGCTTCTACTGATCTCCTCACAACACAGAGCGTAAAGCGAAGACAGGCTGCTGAGCTGTGAGCGGAACGGGATCTGTCCACAGACTGTCGGCACCGGAGCGGGATGGCCGCATGCAGCCTAGACGGACGTTCAGGAAACCAGAAGCAGGACTCTGCAGTTCTAATTCCAGCTCTGCCTCTAATGAGTTGTTCAGCTGTGCCATATCGGGGCATCTGTTAGCCAAGTAAGGAGCACGTACCTATATCTAAGGTACAGAAGTTGAGAAGCCTTAATTGCTGTATGGAAAAAGCTGTCAAATGAAATATCTGGATATAACATTGAATTAAATATTATTATAAGGTAGAAATGACATCACTTTCTTTCATGTCACATGGAGATCTCAGCGTCTGCTTCAGTTTGGCACTTTCTAAGCCGCATATATTCTGTGAAGTTCTCCATAAAGAATCTCTCTTCTACAATCTAGATTGTTTAAATGATGCCTCGACCAAAATGGCCCGATTAAAAGAAGGTCATTCAAAAAACATGCAGTTTGGAGGGAACCTGAGAATTCCCTGGTACTCATTCTCACTGCTGAGCATCAGCTTTAACGATAACACTGTGTGATGGCCAATGGGCAAAACAGATTGTGGGGAATAGGGCAAACGTCTCCTCCTTTAGAAGTAAAGGCTGTAGTTTTAGTGGAAAAAGTTGCTGTCCCATAACCGAGTCCCATTCCAATAATTTCTTAACTCAGAAATGAACTTTGAAACACATGAACAAATGGCTAGAAAATGGATGCATCTACCCAATAATATGAAAATGTTTCTCAGAGAATAACAGAAGTCAGCCAGCCCTAGTTCTGTGCAAACCCCTCAGCGTAAGTGAAACCCCGTCCAAACCTGGTAATCAAACGTGCATTGCTGATCTCCCTCTTCTTTGGGAGTCCGCAGGTCTTCTAGACTCTTAGCTTGGCTGAGGGGCTGAGGCTGTGTTTCTACTCCTAAGTTAGGGAAAATATCTTCAAGGAGGTTGATTTCTGTGGCCTTGCTTGAGCGCAGAGGGCTTGGAGGCAGAGGCTCTTTTGATTTTTCTGGACTGACCACCTCTTCCCCATCAGCACTATCAGATTCTTTCAGGGTCCGGTATGGCTGAGGCCTAGGAGAGGAACAAAAATCACATTGCAAATGAGTGCCTTTCTAATTTATTTTTTTTTAACACAAGTCTTTACTAAGGAGGTGGATGGCTTTACAAAAGGCTTTTAGGTGGCAAAATACATCTTACAGAGCCTTGTGAACAGCAGGTGTGTGAGCAAGGTGACCGCGGGCAGAAGGACGTGACTTGGCACTCGAGGGGTTTTCAGAAAGGAAAGAAGACCTAAGGGGGGAGTACACAGAGGAAGACTGTGGTCATGCAGTTACAGACAGGCCGAGGAGGGAACGTGCCGAGCAGGAGTAACCGGTCGCCATCTCTCCATTTTGACAGCCTGGCCCCCTCAGGCCGCCCACTGCTCTGTGCTCAGGCCTTTTACGCACGGAGTCAGAGCATGTGCACCGCAAAGTGCCCTGCGTTTCGCAGGCACTTACATCCTCTTGCTTCAAGCTAACTCAGCACAGAACATAATTCAGTGTTTTCCTGTAATAATTGGGAACACTGTGCAGAGTTCCAATGATTACATAGGTGTCATCTTATCAAGAAACAACACGATCCATTATGGAGACACCTATTTTACGTTTACAGCCGAGGCCGAGCTGGCAGGATGCTTTTCTTGCACATACCTCAGCAAAAAAATGAACACCAGCAGATTTGCATATTGGTTCTGTGTACACAGAACAGCAGCATAATGCACATCCAATTAATAACAAGAAGTGCCATACGTATCTGCGGTGACTGGCGTTTGACTGGCAGGCAGTTTTACTGTGGCATTTAAACAAGGTTTCAATTAAAAGAAAATATTTGTGAGACCTGCAAAAACAGATACTACGGAAGAACCCTCCTCCCCTTTCCATATTTTATTATATCTATATCATGCAAATTTCTAAACAGCCCATCTTACTTCATTCACCGACACATAAGCAGCAGGCATTTGGCTAGCAACACAAGAATGTAATAATGCAAGTACAAGACAGACAGCTGATGGTATGTGTCCTCAGGAAGAGGGTGATCTTGCAAATCTCAGTCGTATCTTTAGTCTCCCACATAATATGTGCTCATCTGCTAAGCATTAGATCACACTGCAAAAAAAAAAACAAACCCTGAGGAATATCCTGCAAACCAACCATTTTAACGGCCTGGCCTCCTCCTCCACCCCAAAGACAAGAGAGTGGGAACGTTTTTCTGGCCCTTCGCTGCTGAGCCTGTGTGTCTGTGTCCCCACGCCCAGCTGCAGTCACGTCCCTCCCTGTCGGTCTCTGCACCTGCCTGCCGCGTCTCACAATGAATCTCAGCAATGGGAGACCCCACTCTCAAAGCGGCAGCCTCCTCCTCCAGCCTACCCTAACACGAGTGCATCCGCAGGCTCCGGTTGCTCAGATGTGACGGGGCATCCACCTCCCAGCACCCGGAGCTGCATCACGCAGGTTTCTGAAGCAGCAGCTTCAGGCACCCCTCCCTACAGGTTCTGGTCAAGCCAGTAACTGTTAAAACAATGACTGCAGTTCTGTGCAATGTATCTCCCTTCCCTGCCCCCGAAATCCTCAAGCAGGCAAGGTTAGGAAAGAACAAATCCTCTGGATGGCATTCAGCGAGGCCTGAGCTCAAATCTGCCCTCCGGGGTTGGTCCGGTCAGGTCCGCAGTCAGAGGTATTTACTGCAGCTGCATCAGCGTGCACCCTCCAAGTGAGGGTGTTACTCTCATCTCAAAAAGATAGGCCCAGGCCTCTGGGAAGCCTGGCCAGGTCAACAGGAGCTGACAGGCAGCACTCGCTCCCCTAACATGGGTACCTCGGGCAGAACCCTGCCGCCAGTGTTAACGACAGTTCTCGCTGGTAGTTGCAACACAGCCGCGCTGCTCAGCACCGTGTTCCCAAACTAGGCAAGACAAAGTTACGGGGGCTTGGGAATTTACAACAATTTACATAGTGAAAAGTTGGATACAAATGACAGAGTGAGTAAACCCAAACTGCTTCCTGTTTCTTGTATAATTCTAGGTCAGCTTGTGCTCAAAACCCTGGGAGGACATCTGCGTGGCGGCTCCCCGCGGTGACGGAGGATGTGGTGCTCAACAGAACAGAGGGGCTGGGATCAAGCAAGTGAAACTAGGAAAAGCCGATAACTGCGCTGAAATAAGGCTCACAGGACAACCCAAAAAGCACAGCTAGCACTGCACAGGGAAGAGCGGCAGAAGGTTCGCACAGGGACACAAGCAGCACGTTGGGACAAAGGGCAAGTGGAAAGGTTACATCCCACAGAGCTCGAGCCGGGGTACAACCGTAAGCTGTGCATCGCTGCGTAGCGTTTCATGCAGGAGTATGCTTTTGCATGCCGCTAAATATCAAAACAAACAAGCAGGAGCAATGCGGAACATTCATCAAGCGCCGAACAGAGAGCGCAGGAACGTTTCCAAAATTCCAAGGACGGGAGCAGGCACCCTGACCGGCGCAAAACCCAGCGTTCGAAGTCTGAATTAATACAATGGAAGAATAAAGGATAGACCATTCAAAAGGAGCAGAGAAGAAAAAGTTTTCAGAGAAGCCAGAGACAGGATCCTCTTCCTGCTGAAATTCATCATCAGAAGAGTCCTCAGAGAGGAAGACAGTATAGTGTCGCATGGGCTTTACAAGGCTGAGGGAAACAGGAAGAGAAAAGGAAGTTATCAAGTTGTCACATTCAAAGCTCCAGAGGAGAGAGAAACCAAGTGATTCGTAGGCTTTAAATAATTTCTGAACGTGAGCGCCTGCCACCGCAAGGAGCTCGGCAGGTGAAAGCTGAGCTCTACTTTTCAGGCAGAAAATACAACTCTTCTGAAGATGCGGCTGGCATCTAGTCGGGAAGGGCCCGAAGCCCCGCAAGCACACCCATACTGCAAAAGAAGCCAGTGCAGAAACCCACCTTTTTCCCCGCTACAATTTCTAGAAAGCTGGGCATCTTTTGTTCTTTAGCAATACATCTTTACTCCTCAGATTCTCTGAGCTCTGACTACAAGCAACTACGAGGTCTACCTCACTGCATTACAGATATTTAGACTGACAGCAGTCGATATATGAGAGGAGCTGACTTGAGGGCAACAATCCCTACTTGTATCTATTTGTGAGATCTGAAGTTGCTTCACACTAGGATAAAAACAAAACTACCCAAGGATTTCTATGAAATGCCATTTGTCAGGTGAGGTGTGTGTTTCCTTCCTCAATGGTTAGCTGCTCTCAAAGTCTGGCAGAAAAGGGACTCCAGCTAATTTCTCCTGCATCACAGGACAGCAACTACCAATCTATGGATTCGTTAACAGTGGCCTGGAACAAAAATCCTTCCAGATAAAAACTTCTTAAAATCAGAAATGCCTCTGGAAACAGGCTTCACCTGTGATTAAAAGAACCCAAACCAACAAAAAAACCCAAAACACCCAACCACCACCAAAAACATTTCACCAAACTTTTGACAAGAATATATTAATCATCTTTCTTTTATACACAGATGTCAGATCTCCTGGATTTGCTCTTGTACCTAATGAAGGCAATACCTAAATTTTTAATGAAGGTAAACCTGACTGTGAGTACGTGTACAGGAATTGGGTAAACATACCCTGGGTGGGGGATAAAAGAAAACTATTTAAAGCTTGCTAAATTTATTATTTTTTTCTATTATATATTGTAGCTATCAGTTGCTTCACTTGATTTTAACCAAACCCAGTAAATTACTCTTTTCTGCATAAAGTAGGAGCTTCTAAGATTCACTGTTTCCACTGGAGCAAATTCAGAAGCTGTTATCACTGCTTTAAACAACTAAATGCACTATCAGCTTTAGTAGAAGAGGAAAGAGTGCAGGAGCAGAGTACTTCAGCAGAAATACACTGGAACGAAGAAGTTGAAGAGTATGAAGAATTAATAGCAAACATTGCCTCATTTGCAATGCTAAAATACCCTCATCTTTAGTAAAGTATGAAACAAGGGCCACTGCTCATTCCCTTCTGAAACACCGAAGCTCTGGAGGGCAAAAATGCTTGTACAAAATATATTCTCACAAATTATTACGACAAATGCTTCACAAGTGACTGAAAGCAGTAAAAGCACATCAAGACTGACCAGGACTAATCAGAGGTGTCTGCACCATGGCCCAGAGCTTTTCAATCTACTAAAACTCAAGAATAGCATTGTGTAGAGCCACCAAAACTATGTGCACTTATGATAAAACATATACTCAATTTTTAACAGTTATTTATGGTTTCTTATTTATTCTCCCCATTTCAGTTGCCTTCTGGCATATCTAAGCGTGCATGAGCGGAAAGGAAAAAAAAAAACCCAGAAAACCTCTTTTTCAATGGCTTTTCATTATAAACCGCCTTTATCTGCCTTATGGACCAAGCAACAGGCTGATGAACACAGACAGATGTTGCTAGAGAGCATCACTTACAGGTCTCTCTTCCCCACATCACCAGAACAATGGAAATCACTAGGATCGAAAAAGCAAACATTGTTCTAGTTGTCCAAACGAGGCCTCTTCCCAAACATCTTCATTTGATCAACCACAAACCACTGATAATACCCAATTTATTACAGTGAATCAAAACACACACTGTGAACGACACAAA
Source organism: Phalacrocorax aristotelis (assembly GCF_949628215.1). Classification (NCBI taxonomy): domain Eukaryota; kingdom Metazoa; phylum Chordata; class Aves; order Suliformes; family Phalacrocoracidae; genus Phalacrocorax; species Phalacrocorax aristotelis. The sequence goes on from NC_134292.1 coordinate 11,540,324, forward strand.
GCAATAGGCAACTGAGGCGGGAGCCTAATTTTGCTACTACTGAGGTCCAGAATAAAACTTGTGATTTCAGTGTAACAGGCTCAGGCTGGTCATGTGGAACAAAGGATAGGTCCGGACCCCGCAGACATCGCGGAGCAATGCAAGCGCACCACACCACTACGTACGGCACAGGTAAGATGAGGATATGCTGTAATCAGAAGCGGACCAAAAGCGCAGACAGAAAGAATTTCATTTGTTGCCTTTACAGTACGGACACAGGGACAACCTACCTCGAGTGGCACGTGAACTCATGATCAGCCTTCACGCCTTTAGTTCTTTTGTCTCAATCACGAAATGACTATAAAGTTATGGGAGTCAATCCAAAATATTAGGTCAGAAAAGGAGAAGTTGAACACTGCAACCGACAGCTCAAGAAGGCCTGAGCTGCCACTGTGAATAAATGTTTATTCACAATCAGGTCGGTGCTAACTAATAAAAAGTCTAAAACAGTGGTGGCAGTGGATGCAGCCGATAGTGTTAAATCATAGTCTGTGGTGCTCCAATTAAAGCTGGTGCATAGCTGTTCTTTTCCTCTCTTCTGCTATAATAGCCATCCAGGGAAAGTGAGGTGGTGCCACTGCATTAGGAAAAATTTGCTATAACGTATTTTTTCACTTTCTTCCCCCCCCTTTTTTTTAAAAAAGAAAGTGACTATTAGCCAATAATTTCAATTTACATTAACAAAAGGCTCCACCTAAAATAAAACAGAAATCAAAGATACTTTAAAAAATCTTTCTTTTTTGAACTTCTATACACGTCTTTTTGTCTTAGGAGAGTAAATTATCATTTAACATGTTTCCAGAAAATCTCAAATTATTTCCAGAAATCAGAAGCGGTATCGAATTTCCGCATATCTTGCTGACGCACTAAACATCTGGTCACTGCGTATAACAAATGTATTGGGGCAGCTGCCCTTGAAGCACTGCCTCCAACACCTTTTGTTTGCCTTCGGACTACGCTACATTCAGACGTGTCTGTGTGGACATCCTAAATAAACTGGGAACCAACTATGAAGAAATAAGATAGGATCTCGTTGGCCAGATCCTCAACTGCACTTCAGCGCAGCTCAGTGCAAGATTAAATATGTAGCCAGTTAATATGCACCGGTTTTGTTGCTGTTGCAAGACTCCTTAAATGCAAGTAGGATCTCGTAATTAGAAAGAAGCAAGCACTGAAGTTTCGCTGTTGGTGTGCTCTGTAAGAGATTCTGGTCCAAGATAAGGGATGAACAATCTAAAATTGTCCAAGTTTAAATTTTTTATTAGCTTGAGGCAGTAGAATCCCAAAAAAGTGCCTATTCCCTCATTAACCCAATTCGGCAACTCTCCTGCAGTCTGCCACCCACCACTTGCTAGAATTTCATACACAAAGAGCTGTCTCTGAAAAGGCAGGTCACAGCAAGCCCAGCTACAAGGCAGGCGCTGCCGCAGTCTTAGAGGGAAAAAAGGATGTGTCCGTCACAGCTACAACCCTCATCATCTCCACATGACTGCACCGGCTCCTGCCTACCTAATCTCTTAGCTGAGTTACCATGCAGATGACTTGCTGATCTCTTTCTAATGTTTAGTTTAACATGTCTTCGGTTAGCACTAGCATATGACAGTACTGACAGCCGTGGCTGTTCCTTTTTAAATATCATGTCAGAAACACAGTGCAATAAAGCTGGGGATGCGCTCCATGGCTCTGCGTACCATTATGATAGTGTGGGTTTCTTTTTTAATGAGGAAGATCTGCATCTCAGGAGCTTTTTTCATGTGTCAGGATGCATGGACAAATCAGCAGCACATCACACTGGCCAAAAATGAAATGCTGACAAATGTAGATATTTCAAATTTAATTGACACCTAAATGTACTTGAGATAGAAAAAACATATACAGAAAATGTGAGTACAGGATATGGGAATTAATAAGGAGAATTCTGTAATAATTTTAAAAGACATTTTAGTTATAGGAAAATTAAATTTGTGTTTTAACTGTGTTGCTTTTTCCTGATTATAGAGATTATGGTACAAAGGGGTAGTATGGACTTCTTGGCATTATTCTTCTAAAAAGGGCCTCCCAAATTTGAGGGAGGTTTTTTTTTTTTTGTTATTTTTTTTTAAAGCCTAGCTATACAGCTGCTCTAGGGAATTAAGGAATTTGTCCCTCTTAGACAGTAAGATGGAGAGAATGAGGGATTTGGATGCACGGGCTTTTTCTTTGCCAATATGAAATAAGGAGACTTGGGGCTGAGGGGAACAAAGCACAGACCTATCACTGGAATTCCTCCCTCCATGTTCTGAATGCTCGGTACAGGCGAGAGGGAGCTAACAAAAATATTAAAATAGCTATTTGATTTTGAAAGCTTTACTGAATGTTCATGGGAGCAGAATATTTCCAGAAATACAAAAACATTAGCATAGAGGATATTTTGAGTTAAAACAACAAAGATTTCATATCACAAGTCATCCAACCAGATACCAAAAGCAAGAGCTTGTGATCACTGCGCTCACTAAAGGCAGGTAACTAGTTGCTTTATAATTTTTATGAACTTTTAATAAATTTTCCAGAGTGCTAGAAATATTAACAAAGAATTTGAAGTGGGAACAAGCTGGATGACGCCTTTGCCTGCTCTGACTGCTCTTGACGCAAGATTCCACAAAGTCTTTTCACGTTTTTGTCTGATTGCTCCGCACTAAGTATCTATTCACCAGTCTCCCCTGCAGCTGTTATATCTCTTTACAAAGGCGAGCTGCATACATTCCGTAGGTTCGCTCCAAAGCAGGTAGCTGAAATAGGCCTCAAAATTAAAGTTTCTTGTAAACCGTCATAGCGAAAAGGCAGGAGAGCCAGGAAGCCCAGGGCTCCCAAAGGGCAGCGCTGCCGGCCTCGTGCTGCGGTTCTTGTTTGGCAAGGCCTGCAGCCAAGCCCCACTCCTCTCCGTGGGCACCTCTCCTCTCCCGTTTGCCCTCCCTTTGCTGGGCATCTGCTTCCTTGGCACCACCTTCAGCATATCTAGCTTCCTCTACACCGATTTCCCCAAGGTAGAGGGACCAAAGCACACGCGGCGAGTCGTGTCCGCTATGGCCTGCAGTGTTCTCTTTCTGTTTCCAGCCATCCTTGTTCAAACAGGGACTTCCTGGCTTAGTGCCCTTCCTAAGTAGAGATCCTCGCTCGCCGCGATGCCATCGAAAACCCTCACCGTACACAAATTCTGTGTGGCAGAGCTCCGAGAGCCTGGTTACAACGGCTGGAATTCCGTGTGCTTTATGAGCCTGTATCATTTAACATAGCCAGCATGCTGACTTCACACTAAATTCAGTGTAATAACCCACCATTGCACTGCAGCCTATTTTCATTCATATGCTATAAGGCAAAGCCATTAGCTTCTCTGCTAAGTCCTACACGACTTCGGGAAAGCCATAATGAACTGCTGCAGCACTGACATGGGTTTAGCCAGCCCAAGAGCCTTTTGACATGCTGTTAATTGTGAGCCTGACCCTCTGATTTCCTATTTTAATTTCCTCCCACTCTGCATGCCCTGGAAGGCAGCTACTCGGTACTTAGAGCAGACAGATCCTAGAGCACTCTGGAAGTCTATTCTACATTTAATAGGAAATCTTGCTGTGGTGTAAAAGAGAGCTCTCGAAAACTGCCTATCTGTTAAAAATGCAACATCTTATTTCTGTGAACAACTAATTTGTGTTTAGGGAGGCACGTCCCACATGTCCAGGACTGCCCCAGGTGGTAATCCAGCATTTTCTGAGCTCTCATCTACAAATTCTTCCTGCTACCTTATAGGCAAAAAAATTTTTTTTAAAAATTATACATTATAGACTTAATGAAAAATTTTTAAGAATCACAAACATCACAAACCTTGACTTACTGAAAAAATTGAAAAAAATCAACTTTCTATTGAAACAGAAAAAATTAACTGAAAATTGAATGGCAGAAACAACAGTTCTTCCACCACCTCTTCTAAATAGGACGGATTACAACAGACACTAGCAATAATCTTGGGTGTTCTTTGAAGTCACTGCTCCCACCTTCCTGTGTTTTAACTGAAGGCTGGTTAGAAAGTGAGCGCGCACACCCCCAAAACAATGATTCTCTTTTATACACATTTAAAAAAAAATTAACTCATGTACCTGAGGACACACATTTCCTAGTATCATAAGAAATGCAGTAATGAATGTAACCACTGAAAGGATGCCTACATAATGGTTCACTTCTCAGAGATGGCATGCAACACTCCAGATGGAAAGAGGCTGCCCTGTGAAGTGAGTTCACCGGGTGTCGGGCTTGCGCAGCGGTGAGTGGCCCCAGCCCCGAGGAGCCGGGCTCCACCAGCTGGAAAGAGGATGCGAACGTCACAGTCTGAGCTAATGAGTCACGTATCGGGGAAATGTCCCCAAACACTCCCTGTCATCATTCAAGACCAAACAGTTAGTTTTAAATACCAGAAGAAACTTCTAATGGAACAGAAACTCCTTCTCACAAACAGACCCCACACATGAGCACCTGAAAGAAGCAACTGGTGAATAATTGGTTTTGGAACCGGTGCAATTAAGCTGAATATTTTGGCTAGGTTTAGTTTAAGAAAAGCACCCTCTCAGCACTACTGCTGCTCTCCTAGACTCTCCCCTGATCTGCAGTCAGGGTACTCCAACACTACCAAGTAACACCAGTGGAAATATATATTTTGGTGTTTTCATTCGAGTATTATCCTAGAGAGAGAGAAAACTCTAATTTTTAGAAGAGAAAACGTCTGGCTTCATGTTTTCATTTCAGAACAATCTAGGAAGATTATTTCTTACTGGGACAGGAAGAAGAAAGTTTGTGAAAAATGTCATGAAAATCCTATCTTTGATTACTATTTTTTAAAAAAATTCCTTTATTCAAAATGTTATTTTGAGATAAATAGTAAGGAAGGAGGTCAGGATTACTGTGTCATTACCTATTTCAAAGGCATTCACCTCAAGTTATTCTTAGGTAAGCCATCTATTTGAGCTTTAGTTAAGCACAAGGTCAGATCTTCCCTCCACTTGTACTTCCAAATCACAACTGTAGTGTCAGCATCATCACCATTGCGTGTCGTGTGTCCTGCCTCACCCCCGCCCCAACTCGTTTTTACTGGAACGCTCTAACCAGGCACCTTACAGGAGAGCTGGCTGAGTGCAATATCCTACAATTAACTGTCTGGAAGTAGGTATGTCGAAGTTTGTTTTGCCACCTGAATCTGACGACAGAGAAGAATGAAAATACATCAGTTCCTGCTGTGACTCTGCATTTGAACTGAAAAAAATATCGAAGCTGTGAAACATCAGGAAGAGACCACAACTGGTACCATATAGCAAGTGTCGGTGGTATTAGCAACATTACCTGGTTTTCTTCGATGTTTAAAAGACAGAAAAATCTATCAGTAAAATGCTCATGAAGAAAAATCAGCCAGTCTACAGCTACAAAGCATCTTCGTTACCTTTTGTAGATTATTGCCAAACATTTTCACAGTAAGATTTTCGTCGTTTGTGAAAGCAGCTGAATTGTAAAGACTTACTAAAATCAACAGCAATAAATGAAAACCAAATAAAATAATAATTGCAATTCAATATATTATTAGCATGAGTATAAATATTATGTTTATCGTTCATGTTTACATTTATTTCTGTTCTGATACTGGCAGGGATTGAAAACACATGTTAGCAGTAAGCCACACTGGAATGTCAAGCAGCTTTTGAATCCAAATATGCATAATCCTTCATACGAAACACCATATGAAAACAATGGTTAAACTGACTCAGTTCTCCTCCACCTACTTGCAGTGAGTCATCGTATTAAATATTGAGAAAGTTTGAATTTAAAAATTCTTGTGATCCATGTGCAGGGACAGCTACTGCCCTGTAACAGCACAAGCTCTTCTGCAGGACTTGCAATCTACTCCACAAGAGGGCAACCAAATTCCACTGCAAAATGGACAAATAATCCTGTAGGATTCAAAAGTGACCATTCATTTTAGCTAAAAACCAGAATATCTCCCCATCCTAGATGGCTGGGAAAAAGCTAGCTATGCACTTAAGTTTGGGGGCAAGGGGACTCAACCTCCACCTCTTTTTCCCTCAAACCGTGGTGACGGGGAACTGGTACACATGTAGGGAAAAGGTGTGTTCAAAGAAACCAACCATTTTTCTTTTTATGAGATTTTAGTACCTTCAGATACATCAGATATCCTGTAATCTTGGGCATCAGCTAAAGCATTGCACTTTACCGCCAGTAAAGCCACCACGGGCTGGGACATAAGCAAACAACGCGAAGGGGCTGTGATACCAGCATTTACTTCGTGCTGCAGGTGGAGATGAATGACAAGGAAATCTCTGTGACAGGTTAGATCAGTGCAACCATCTTGTGGCCCCTGAGCCTTTTGCTTGTAGTCTGTGATCGGTTCCAGCGTGCCTTCCCATGCTAAGGCTGCACTGCCACAACACAGGATTTGGAAAATGCTACTCCGCTCCATGTTCACGGACAGCCTCAAAGATGCTTCACGTGCGGGCAACACCAGCCTAATCTTGTCTCATGGCTTGGAAAACACATACTGGCTCTGTTGCCTGCTGTTCTTGCTGCTCAGTTGTTTCCTCTGGAGTACCAAGCAGGTCTGTCCCTACTCCAGCCTCATTTTTCACACCACCTTCTTCTAAGGTTGACTGCCCCAGGCAAAATGCAGAGTTCTTTAGATTCCCCAATTCTGAACTGAGCGGAGGCAACCTGCTTATTCTGACACTTCCGAAGTGCAGCTAACACCAGCCTCTGTATCCAATCAGAACTTCGTGCTGTTGAATTTTTTGTACTTCTGAACAGCTGAAGTAGCTACACTCTGAAGAATCCAAGTAAATTAAAATCCAAAATGCATATTGACACAGCCTACACATACATTTGTCACACACAATAGTGTCTTTTGGGGTACATTAGTAAGGTTCAATATATCCATTCTCTTCTTAGGTCTTCACTTGATGGCCTATTGTCTAACTCAAGTATGGCAACGCATTAAGAATATCTGCAACGATGCACAGTATTCTCTTCTTTGTAAAAAATATTTTAATATGTGACATTCATGAAACTATCTGAAAAAAATCTCTCCAAGGTAACAGAATATACTGTTCATATGAACAAGAGAGATGGTGGAAACCAACACATTTTACCAACCAGCTTATTTGGAACATCAACCCTGTTTACCTCATAGTCAATCTAAAGAGATTATAAGTTTGCTCATACTATGCAAGACAGTTAAGCTCTACAAGCCTTCACTATAGAGCTCATTACAGATCTATTAATGGGTCTCTAACAAGCACGAGACACAACCCTTACCTGCCACCACTATAAAACAAATGATTCTATATCTTCCAGGTAAAGCCTGGCAAGAACAGTGGCTCTGCAGGGATGTGGCTAACAATTTCATTTAAAGCATAGTTCAAAACAAAACAACATAGAAATGAAAAAACCTCCAAAACGTGCAAACTTTCACTAAACAGGCTGATCAGATTATGTCTAACTTGGCAAACCAGAATTCTCCAGTAAGTAAATGTAGGTTTCTTGCTTTTTTATAATTCCTCTAAAATGTTCCAAAAATTAAAACCCACATTTTTTTGTTAGTTAAAAATTTACTTTGTAGCATTTTTAAAATCCTCCTCTGGCTATTTCCAGTTCTGAATGTGCTGTTTGTTGACGCAACTAGAAAGGAGCAGGGCAGCAAAGCACTTACTGTTCTGGACTAGAAACTGAAGTCCTTCGACCTTCCACAGCAATGTTGCTCTTGGGTCTCTTAACAACATGCGGTCTTGGCGGGCGGACCTATTACATGCACACACATAGAAGACATTTCATCAAACACTTCAAGCTGATCAAACACAGACATAAACAACAAAACATCCATAACCACCACTACCTTAAAGGTATCTTCCATTCAGAATCGCTTTTAATCTTTATTCTTTTGTGCCACAACAATGTTTGAAATTATTGTAGATATACAAATTAATATAAAGTATGAATAAACACTACAGGGACCTACAACTTGTCTAAGGACACAAAAAACCCCAACACACTACATTTTGGATAGCAAATGAAGCATGTGCTGTCACTGTTAGCTATTAGCAAAGCAACAGAAATTTGTTCCACTGTCCTGCTTGGTACAGGCTAAATTTCTGATAAAAGACTCCCTAAACGTGAACTTCCCCTTGTGCAGTTAGTTGATGGAGTGAAACTGGAAAATCCTGTGTGTTGCTGTACATCATATGGGAAAGCAGAGTTCAGCTCTGACATCATGATCCTTTTGTCCACTTGTTCATTGGAACCCAGCTTCCCAGGTGAAGACTCCTATGTAAGGGAGCACTGAAAAATTTGTACTTAGATTAATGTTAACACGAAAACCAGCTCAGTCTTCATTAAAAATTTTCTTCCTTTCAGCAGCTGAACAGACCTTCGCCAGACATATTATCAACCCTAACGTTATGTTACTGTATCTTTTGCTTCCTGTAATAAAACCCAAAGCTTTTCTATGGAAGACGACGCTGCTGCCAATCCAGTCTTAAATAACATATCCATCGCCTTCTAACGTTCAGAAATCAAGCTTAATCTGCTTGCATCAACTCCACAAGCAAACAAGCTTTACTTCACGGAAAGGACTAAGCACACGTGATCACTATATAGGCAAAGTTTATGCACGTCCCTACCTGTACCAGCGAGGAATCCTGCTGATGAACTTAGCCCTTTGGGTCAGATGTGGGAATGAACGTTTGCAGCATCAGGGTCAGGCTGTACAAACCAGCTTTCCATTTTTCATTAAGGAAGTACTACCTTGCCTGAAATGGGGTCTGATTTGTTGGCTTGGCTGAATGCTAGTTTCAACAGAAATCCCCAAAGCCCTCCAATAAAGTTAGGAATACAACTCAACTTCTGACCTCCCTGAGCCTGTGCTCCCTTAATGGCCACAGTACAAAGGAAGCTGCTAAAGGCCTGCAACCTAAACGCTCTTTGGATGACTAATGAATTTGTTTGCCATGGTAGAATAGATGCAGATTTTCCCCTACCGCCGCAAGTTTTCATTGGTTTGTTTGGGGTTTTTTTTAAGTATTACTGGTTGGGGGTGGGGTATTTCTGGGATTATTTTTTTTCTTTTTTCCAGGCACATAAACATCAAATTTTCTTGCCAGGAAAAAGCCAGCGAATTGCGTGCAGTGTTTCTGCGCTACACCACAGTATGCAGAAGATAGTAGCAGGATTATTGTATTGAATTTTCATTTCAAAGGAAATGGTGTAGAGCAGATATGATGAAGAAATCCAGAGATGTATTGCCACTATTTCTTAGGAAAAAGGGCTTATAAAAAGGTCAGATGTTAAGGTCTTGAAGATCAGTCCCCACACAAGGCTGCTCCTCTCTACAATAAAGACAGCTTAAGAATGTGAATTTATGGCAGGAATGGAAGGATTAAGTTTGTGGCAACTTCAGCTGAACTTGCAACGTGGTGAAACATGGGGAAAAGAACAACAGAGCTAATTAGACGAGCTGAGCTGTCAGAGTGCGGCTGAATGGCTCGGTGCCAACAAACAAAAGGAATGGGCTGGCAATCAGCAGGATCGATGAAGAATACTGCTTCATTAGGGTTGATAAAACAGAGAGAGAGAGCGAGTGTGTGCAAGAGAGGGGGGAGAGAAGCAAGAGGAATTGGGGGGAGAAGAGAGCAAGAAGGAGAAAGCAAAAAAGAAAGGAAGAAAGAAACCTGTTTAATTAAATCTGAGCTGGAAGATGATGTGTAAAGCTGGCTTGTCATCATGCTGTGAACACTTTCACCTTTTGGGTGGTACCCCGGGGGAGTGACGGTGATGAGGGAGAGAGATGAGAGTTTTGGATGGCTCCAGGGGGCCACCAGACCAGTGAAGTGCAGGGTGACATGCTAAGCAGGATTTAGAGCATTGTTCATGGGGGACTGCAGGGAAAAGCCAGGAATCAAGCCAATTCCTTGCTGGATTTTGAGCCTTATGTAGCCAAATGGGCATGGTTAAATGCTTATCAAATGCAAAAGTATGAAAGAAATCCAATTACATGAGCATACAGCCAAAGGAATAAAGGTAAACATCCAGTACAGAGGGGTTAAATGTGCTTATTACTGTCCCCAACTTTATGCATAATTATTATATTTTAACTTTTTCTAATGGAATGAAGTTTCCAAACAGCCACTATTAATCCAAACAGTTCTCTATTAATTATAAGCAACAACCCTCTCCCTTTCATAATACCACAGCACATTTCCAAAACAGCAGAATGTAAAGAACATATCTGTTCTGCTTCCTTAACCTTTCTTTGGTCTGTGTTTTTGTTTTTATTATTAGTAATGACTCACACTGCAAGGACTAGTGCCCATGGATTCCTCCTCATAACGGATCTATCCTGAAAACAGTAGGTATTTCTCAGGAATTCTGCTATTATGTGGACTTGGTTGGAAGAGCAGAGGGACTTGGTCTCCTCATTCAGTGCTTGCTGTAAAAGGCTAGGGTAAATTGCTTGCTGATACCCACCTCTGTAATATATGCCAAGACTAAGAGAAGGAAAAAGCAGCCTGCACAAAGTATTATTTATATACAGAAAAATGTGTTTCAACTATTAAAAGCCAAATAACAGTTCTGAACAACAACAAATTTGTGTATATTTGGTACAAGCATATTTTTGGGAGCGATTATAATCATTTGCATTTATCTTGAATTTCTTCTTGATGAATGAAGCATTTCTGTTCCACTTACTGACACAGCTAGATGAATGCAACAGGAGCTTTCATTATTACATTTCCAACCTTTTATCAATCACATTGGGAGGAAAGACAGTTGACACAAACACATTAGAGCGAGGACTATTAATGCACTACAGCTGGGAGATTAAACAGTCTTAGCAAGACTTTGATGTAATAAATTACTCAATGTGAACAACACTGTTCAGCAACTTTTATACAGAGGAATCGCACTGTGCCCTCGTACACCTGCCAAACACAAAACAAGAGGGCTATGGAGCACTATGGGAAGCCCAGAGTGCCACAGAAAGTTTGTTTCTAGTGTAACGTAGGTGGGAGGGTCTCCCATATCAATTATGTTTCAGAGAACACATATAAGCATAGTCAATGCTACCTTTTAAACACAGAAAACAGAAATCTTCAGAGCAGGAATCCATAAAAATGACTCTGTTAAGCTAAACACCCGGAGTTAAAAAGAGGGAGGAAAAGAAACACATGCTATTGAAATGTAACATAGGAACATGCACCAAAGATCAAAAGTTAACGCACACCCAAATGCACTTGTTAACTTGCCTGCTCATCCGAAACATATTTTTAACAAGTTTTAGCAAGATTAGATTTGAAAACTTGCATCTCTCTCTTTCTTACACACGTACACGTATGTATAAGGAAGCAAGGAGTAAGATGTGTTTGCCTTTTGGGGGAATTAGATTCACAAAGCAAAAGTCCTGAATAGAAATAAATATCTTCCCAGGCTGTTGCAAAAAACAACACCCCTTCTAAACGGATACCACTTTCCTGTACTACTAAAAAAAAATTAAAAAAAAAACAACCAAAAAAAAACCACACTGGTGCGGACCCAGCGCATTCTCCAGTTTTAAAGCCATCTGGCACAGCTACTACACAGCAACTGTCCTACAGTTAGTGTTTTGAATGAAAAACTGCTGAGATAAGGTATCCCTGCCTCACACAATACACTATTGCACTGAGAATAATTTCTGTGGAGTTCTTCTATGGAAGAGTCGCTTCGTCTGGCCAACATGCTGTGCCTACAGTTCTTATACTGTGTAATTACATGAAGTCCCAGCTTGCATTTTAAATGAACATAAAGTATATATGTATATCATCCATAATGTGAAGCTAATGTTCTACTGCCCAAATATAGACTTCCCTTTCTTCATGTGTATTCACTCATCTATTCCACGGAGAAAAATTAAGCGTCCCAAATTAATTTAAAGCATAACTTGCAGAGAATAAATACTTTCTCCTCAGACTTCTGCTTCCTTTCATATTTGAGTTTAGTGCAAGTCTTCAAAAGCTCACTGGCTAAAAACTTATGTCAGCCTAGCAAGACTTTTTGTTCAAGAAATCACTGCAAAAGTAAAAACAAATGTTGCAACAGCAGCATCAGTTACCTGCAGAACTGACTGAAAGCTGCAGAACTCGTCAAAGAAAAGCAGAATAAATGCAGGTCCCAGGGCTGTGCCGCAGCAGAGAAGAAGGGAGTTTAGGAGCATAATTCACACATTGCTTTTTTTGCAAAGTTTGACAATCCAAACTACCGAGGTTTAGTAATGCTACTACGAGCGTAATTCAGGCAGTGTTAAGCTGTGGCAGTGAAACAAAGCTACCAGCTACTCACGGGCCTAGATGAACGCTGTATCTTTGGAGGCGGTGGCCGAGGTGGACGGAGTCTTTGCTGCTGTATCAAAGTGGAAACTAAATTAAATAGTCACCTACATGAAAACGCCTCTGATTTTGTGGCAAAAGCAGTATAGGTGGATGACAACACGTGATTTACCTTAACTTCATACTCACCTCACAAAATGCAGTTGGTTCTTTCCCCCCCGCCCAAAACAGCGACAAATCTCATGATTTGCAAAGTGCCACAATAGAAAACGTAGCTATATTTGCCTGTTGATGTCAGCTTAACAAAGCTTATGTTAAACCAAAGGTAGCACAATCAGCACTCCAGACCAGATCGTCCAATATTTACTGAGACAACAAAGCTGCTCAAGGCGGATTCTTGGACCGCTAGGTCTGAGTGTTCCAGAAAACATTAATGCAAATGGAAAGGATCCTGCAAAGCAGGATATTCAAAAAAGCTTTCACTAACATCTCAAGAGTGATTTTGGTGCTTGTGAAAACTTACAGTAAGGGCCTCAAACGAGCAAAGACATTTAAGAGCATGGGAAAAAGCCCCTAAGTCAATTAAACTTTTCATACACTTAAAGACGAGCACATGTTTAGATACTGTACTGGATGGAGGTTTAAATGCATTGCCTAGAGCAAAGTGTGTACTGTCATTGTAAAGACAACTACAAGCCCCATCACCAGCACTTCTAATGAATACAGAACAGTGCATTAAGATGCCTATTTCTGTCTCTCATTTTTTGAAGTAGCAGTTGGCCAACTCATTGCTTTGTAAGAGCACTGGAGCTATTCCAATCCAGTTGCTTTTGACTGAGCCAGCAGCATGACTCTCCTCACGCAGATGGCACCGTAAGGTATAGTCTGCTAGACAAGGAATCCACTGACAGTTAACGAGATCCTAAATAAAACCATCCTAAAGTACAACTTTGATATTGAGAACAAGATTAAGTTCTGCGGCAGCTCGTACACGTACTAGCACTTCACGAGAGAAGTGCAGCCCTCGGTGAGGAGTCCGCGGGAACGTCTCTGAACACCTGCTCAGCCAGACGATGCCAACTGCATCACTGCCCCCAGCCCACGGTGCCTTCCGTAAACAAACACCCATCAGCCAGAGAGAGAAGGAATGGAAACTGGCAGTGGGAGTCAGCTTCGTCAGACAGAAAAAGAAAGCTTATGCAGATTACTGTATTTCTTTCCAAAAAAGATTCCAGATTCATCTCTCAGCAGTTCTTCCTACTAGCATAGTCTTTATTCTAGATTGACAGACATTCTCTCTCAGCTGCCCTCACACTGTGTAATAGTACAACTCCAGCCTACCCTTTTTCACACCATTTTCATTCTCTTCTTGCATCTCCTCAGACTTCTCTTTCAAATTTCCCATTAAATCGTACTTTTGCATCCATTGGTTCATTTCTCCTTACTTGTGTTGTCAGCGAAGGAGTGCCAGACTGCACACATGTACTTGGCTCAGCCTTTTGGGGTGGGTGAGGGAAAAGAAAAAATAAATAAGGGACGCTTGGGATGAAGAGCTGAGGCCAGAATTACGCCATGTGACAGCTTCCCTCTGTATTTTCCACGAAAGCAAGTATGAAAACAAAGAGAACAAAGAGAGCGATGGCAGGGTGGCGAGCTGCAGTGGCTGCCACTAGCCCCACTGAACCGTGTCTCTTCTGTACCTCGTATTACTCAATTCAGTCACAGCAGCTGAGTTATGCCGCTGTGTATCTTCCGGTCTTATCTGCTCAGCCTGAGAGCACAATCTTAAAATATATTTAACTTCTGTTACGTGACATAGCATACTTGTTTTCCATTATGTTTCAGAAGCATAATGGGACAGCTGAAAAATCTGAAATTTGCTCTTCTCTAGTTACTTAAGGCATTCACTTACTACCTAGCAACTTAGGCGAAGTATTTGATGATGCAGAAAACCAAGACGCAGTTATTATTCATTTATTTTTTCAAATTTTTATACCTCCCGCATATATAGTTCCGTTTGTTATTTTTTCTCTTTTACTTACCTAGAAATTGTGAACACTTCTACATTATAAAATTCTCAAGTACATTATTTAGGTGGGAAATGCAAGTATTTTCCTAAAGCCATGGCTAGCAGTGTCTTGAGTACTATTGATTTTTCCATTAATATTTTAATTCTGGACAAATATGTATTTATTGATATAAGAATTACACGGTGTTACTTAACATATTGATGTTGGCATTTCTTCAGTATTAGTTGATATCACTAAATGTGGGGTTTTTTTTGTTTCAAACACCATACTACAGCCTAGGAAGCTTCTTGGATGTGGGAATCACTTTTTCCTTTCCACAGTTTTATATATATATATACACACATGCATATAAACATATATATATATACACACATGCCACCTATATATAAAAAAGGATAATTTTTGAGGAAATACTGCAACACTGGAGCATCAACAGTGTTAGCTGATGAACCAATGGCAGTTGCTATAAAAGCTTCAGAAAAAAGTGTGACAAAGGCAGCTCCCTCAGAGCCAGCCAGCCAGCACGGGAGTGAGGATTACCTCCCAGCAAGATGGTCAATACATTGATTATCGCCACTGCAAGGACAAGTACAACCGAGCTTTACTTACCCACTCACGTACTCACTGAAGGAAAAATGTATTTCTGAGAAAATGTGTGACAGGATTTGTTAATTATCTGCCCCGTCACTGTTTGATTGGACAATGGCAATAAAATCAAGTTTTAAATATTTGGGGGTATCTGAAACTATGCCTTGTGTTAAAAGAGTCACCAATATCGGTACCCTTTTCAGCTGCATCACTAATGTGAACTGAAGACTATCCATGCCCAAGTCCGAGAGCACACAGAAGAGTAAGAGCATTAGATATTCCAGTACAACGTGGAGGAGTTTAACAGGGCTACCATCTCACTGCATACTCCTTGCCTGCAGCCAAACCACACGCAGCACTAATATTTTACTCCTGTTAGTCCTAACTGACCAACAATTACAGGTCGGACCTGAAAACATGACGTTGGCCTAGAACTCAAAACAATATTTACATTTTTTCCCTTCCGTCTCCAAATAATAAGCATAAGCCCCTGTTGCTTTCAGTTTTTCTCTCATTTCAAGCGGGTCAAAACCTCTCTTCTTTAATATGAGCAGTGATTCTCATTTAGTTACTCAGCTCCAGGACCAAGGACTACTGAAGGGAGTATTTCTCAAAGTTTATGATACACGCAGGAGTTATCTACACTTATGGAGGCTACCTCAGCTTCCATTTTATTTGGGGATTCTGAAGTGGCACAGATTTGTAAATAAATATTTCTTTACTTAATTATTTGTGATTCAAATAGACTTTTTTAACATAATATAACATCATAAGCTCAAGTGTGATGTCATACCTGCAGTCATCTTTCCAACATCGTCCTCCTTTTTACTACGCTTTCTATTGGTATCAGCACTGATTCTTCTAGCTGCTGTTCCAAACGTACCTTTTCATTGACTGAACTCTCCTCTTCTCTTACTGAAATTATCACATGACAAATCAATGCCACACAGACTGACATCTTGAATTCCAGGTGGAATTCAGTCCAGCCACAATTTACTGATGAATCCGTAGCTTTGAAAAGTCATAATCTAAACTCCTTCCCAACCCACCCTAAAAAAAAAAAAATCATTGTTCAAATTCATGACCTTGCTACAAGGCTTGCCAGTGAAAGAAAGGGTGGATGGCTGCTTTTTCACTGTTATCTGTTGCATCAGCATCTTGAGACGCTTTCCTCAGACAGCAGTTAAAATTCTGCATCTATCTACTGAAAAGTTTGTTTCTCCTCCGGAACAGCTGGTACTTTTCTCTGCAAGCAGCAAGACACTGGGCAAGACACATGGTACACAAGGTGAGTCTGTACAAGAAGCAGCAGTGACACACTCCAGCAAAAGTTTCAGCTGGCTCATTTTTGGTCAAGTTCCGTAACGCAGAATTCAGTTCGATGGAAAAGGAAGGAAGGAGAGAAGGAAAGGGAGAAAGTTTTTTTCTTCCTCTAGATCATAGGAAGTTTTCAGACAGAATGCTCTTGTTTGCCCAAGGACAGAACAAGCACGTTTTGTGCAAGTATCGTTTTAGTTCTATGTAAGTGAAAATAAAAATCACCCCGTGTATTCATGTATAAGCCAAGAGTTTCAAGCTGAAATGCAAAGTCAGGTGAGGAGAAGACAGTGGGACTTCCAGGCAAATAAGCAAACTACCACATAAAAACTGTCTGACGAGAATAATTTCACAGACATAAGACACGCTCCTGATGCAAAATCTAGAAGCAGTTATTTGGTGTACACACCAGAGGTAGGATCTCTCTCATATGCGGTTTCTGTTCACAGGCAGGTCAGCACACAGGGTGCGTGCAGTGCTCTGACAGTGGGGGGGCAGGTGCCGTGAGGGAAAGGAGTTATAACACGGCCAAATACTCTCCTAAAACGAGCTCTCAACAGTGCTTTCTGAACAAGCAGAAAGACAAACGCTGAAGTTTCATTCTCAAGGATGGTTAAACCCAGGAGCAGCGCAAGCATAGACTCCATGTGCTCCCAGAGCCATACAGGCAGCGGCAGAAGTCACACAACCCTCCCGCGAGCTGGACTAAGGCGGGCTCTTGGTATCCAGGCACCGAGCTGAAGGAAACCAACGGGTCCCACAGCCCAGGTCTAAGGGGGTAAGGTTAATACTGAACTGCACACAGTGGCTGAGTTAACTACAGAAACTGGAGTGAAGAAAGGGGCTTGGTAAAGCAGGAGAACACACGGTCAGTTGGCATTTGTACACCACGGCCTCTATCAGATGTTTCCTGGTGCTACTCAAGCAGAGGTTTTTTCCTTTGGGTTATGGTTATGGCAGATCTACTCAGTAACAGTGAACTACTCCTTTGCAGGAGCTAATACGTTCATATCTTTATCCTGTCACTGGATTATTTTGCCACCCAAGATTTAAATATCACATATGACTAAGCCTTAATCTCTGATCAAAAATTAGTTCTATGGGTTTCCACAATAAAGACACATACAAATGCTGCTTTGGGAAAAGATTAAAGGTGTGGAAACTTCTGTGTCTCTTGGACTTTAAAAGAGGCATCGTGTTAACTTAACTCTCAGAACTGTGACCTCAGTACTTGTAAAAACACAGTCAAATCCACCAGTCAGGTTCAAATTTATCTTATCCACTGCTATGCTACCAGAAATAAAGCTCATTTTGAGGTCTTGTATGTATTACACCACATAATACATTTACAAACCCTAAACAGATCTGAAATGAAAGATAAGACAAAACTACGTATTCACAGCAGCGTGTTCTCTCCGCTAAATATGGGCAGGGAAACAGCACGGCTTGTATCAGCGCGGTGAAGCACAGAAGAGTAGGCAAAGGGCACTGAGGAGTAACTGACGTGGAGGTCCGCCAGGAGGTAACAGTTATTTGCCCTTTACCGGAGCTTCATTTTTAATGTTGATGTTAATATCTGTCATCAGAATGGGATAAGCAAGTATATTCAAACTATATGAAGGCCATATTTACTACAAAAGCCACTGATTTGAAGTTAATTTGTTAATGCAGCAAAACACGTTGTTTCTACAAGGTCAGTAGGGGAAGCTGTGTTGGAATATCAACTTAATTACCTGTGCTGTAAGGATGAACGGGTACAAACCAGCACATGGCTGCATTGCTAGAAGCTGCTAAATTGCTATTCTAGATATGTCCCTAAATGTATATACTATAGCTTTTTCTATGAAGGGGAGAAATGTCTAAATTAGCACTTTCTTACCAATAGCTGTTTACCAGCGTACCTTTTTACTCTAGATATTTTCTTAATTGTCTTGTTCTAAATACTTCTGAAGCAACAAGACAGAAAATTTGCAGAAAGCCAGTTTTATGACTGCAGATCTGGCACTGTTTTACTAATTATGAGACAAGTGATTTTAAGCTATGAGACGCTGGAGGAAGAAAAATCTTATATTCATGTTTACAGTGTAAAAATACTATTTAAAAATTATAGATCCCACGTCTCAAAGCTGCTATTATATATCCAAGGGACTTCCACATTACAGCTATTTGGGTTTTTTATACCACAGAAAATATTACAAAAAGATCATTTTTGGTGTCTGAGGTAACAGTTCGTGAGCAGAATATTATCTCAAACTAATTGTGGATGTCCGTTGAGATTTCTGGGTTTTTTTAAAGTGGTATTCAAAACAGATCCTTTTTAAGTAAATTAGAGGTGTTATTTCATGTGCGGCAACAAGTGCAACCAGAAAAAAATGCATAAAGGAAACACAACTAGATGAAAAATATTTTGTCAGTACATGTAGAAGGAAGTGTTTCTCAATTAGTAGTGTGGGGTGTTTCTAATGATTTCCAAAGTAAAGCTTTTCTGCATGAATATCTTATTTCCTTCAGAAATTCAGGACTGGTTTAAAAACAGCTAGTATGTTTTAAAGACGATCAGACATGGGAGAGAGATGCACTGCCCTGGCTGTACCCATGCTCAAACACATCACGCTGCAAAAGATCTGAAGTGCTGACTTTGGAAGAATATGCTGGACCTCAACTGAGCACTCAATAATAAAAAAAGGCAGAAAATAACAACACTGAAAAATGTATGGTACCTAAAAAGATTCAGTACAGAAAGCAGATGGAATCTATGAGGCAGCTGTTTTATTATCCATCCAGATCCCTGCACAGCGCTCACACTACTTTTTACATACTCCCATATGTACAGCTCACAAACTGGGATGGCAAGAACAGTGTATGCTTTACAGCATATATTTTTAATTTACACTCTGAAATACTTCAACAGAAACCTGCTGGGTCCTGTGATAAAAATAATCTCCATGTTTTAAGGGATACCTCATTCTTCAAGCCATATTTGTAGACTGGGGAGAGGTAGAATGAATCTGGCAAAAATGTAGCGATGCTCATAGCTGTGCCAAGAATTTATGAAAGGGGCAGAGATTGCCACAATTAAACACTCTGATTAGTTTAATGGAGAAACAAGGACTATGCCCTTGCCTTTCTAGCCAGGAATCTTCTGTTACATAACAGAGAGCAGGACAGTAGGAGAAGGAAATGAAAGGTAAGTGCCTATAAGCTCCTGTTTTCCTGACCACTGAATAAGAATCTTTATTCCAGATGTCTAAGTCGTATCTGGTGCCGTGGGATACTGCCAAAGATGCATAGGTCCATCCCAAAGCCACTAAGAGGAAACTGACGCTTTACTAAAGGGGAAGAAAGGGGTTTTCTGAAAGCCCACCTTTGCATCCTCGCACTCTCCTGGTCGAGACAAACTCTGTCCTTCCTAATCAAGGGTGAGAAATACCTTTTTATGGTGCATCTAGACACAGAGCACTGACAACGCTCCCTCGTTTGGCAGTGCTGATAACGTCCATCTATTAATCTCATACCGTGCAAACCATCCCAGCATAGCTAACTTCCACAAATATACTGTACAACATACCACAGTTTGCTTTACATCTAGGATTTACAAAGTACTAACCAGATGTAGATCTCTCCTAAAACCAAGAATGAAAGTAGAAGCGTGATATCAGGATCACGTATATCTTGTCAAGTTAAAACGTTCCACCAGGATGAAGCAAATAGGCCTCTTAGCTACGTCTTATAATCTGCTTGTTAGGGAAGAGTGCCAGGGGCAGAAAATCCTAAAACCACCCGTTACGCTGCTGTGGATTGTTATTGTTTAGAACCGGTGCTATTCTAAAAACAGATGGCTTAAATAATAAACCCCTTGACTGTAGAATTGAATGGTATTTATTTCCTTTGTCTGCAATTACAGAAAAAAGGAAGAATTTTGAGAATTAGATGGATATATTTTTCTATGTGCGCAGTAAGTCTGGAGCAGACAGACAGAATCAGGCTGTGCCCCAAAGTAGCATGTGTTCTTACATGATCTTGATGGGAGGGATATTATGTAGTAGTGGTTAACTTGTAATGGTATCTGTGGTTTAAAGACCTGTCAAGACTTCTGCTTACTTCCTAGCTCCAGCAACAGGAAAGTTCACATACTATGCAACCAAGCGGTACAAAACCCACAAAAGATGGTATCAACATCATCTGAGATTGTAACCACTTAGTTCTTCTATTTCAGTTTTGATCTGCTGTGCAGTTGAAAATAAACCCTGACCTCCTCCCATCTGTAAGTGCATTCAGTTCTTCTAAAACACTGTAAAAAAACCCAAACCCTAACTATTAAACTGATATTATTCAACACTTTGCAGTTTGAAGACTCCTGACATTTTCCAAAGGAGATGACTGTCAACAGCCTCTTATTTACCTGGCACAGATCCCAGGTGCCTGCAGACCACTGCAAGTTAAGCTACACGCAGTAGGTATCTCTTCCCGCAGGAAACAGATGCCTACAGAACACAAAACATTTAATTCAATTTAGAGTCATTCTGGTTCAAAAAAAGCCTCACGCACTTTATTTCCTATTTTGTTTATAGGTAGTGAGGCCTTAGATGTCTCTCAGAATCATACTGCAGGCAGCTATATACATAAGCCAGGAGCAGGCTAGCGTTCTTCTAATCCAGTTTCTAACTGCTCTGTTCTGTTTCTGTTGTGCTTTGACACGAGTGTTCCTTGCTGAGCCTTCCTTTTGCAATTTGCTTCAGCAATCAATGCCGTTTGGGTAAGGCGGTAATTTGCAACAATCCACTAGCTTAAATGCATATACCATTTTTTTGTTCTGAGAAGGTATCAGAGAAAACCCAAAGACATTTCTGCTTACAGAAGGGGCTTCTGAGTGAATTTCTTTGAGACAGTCGCTTTTACATAGACCACTGCAGCATTTCACCCGCTCTCCTTGTCCCTCAGGGCAAGCCCTGGTGACTTAGTTCCATTTTTTATTTCTTTGATGTTTTGTCACATCCTTTGCACCAAATCTTTTGCATCAGATTTTTTCTGGACCCTGCAGTAGAAGCAGAATCCTGCATTGACAGTACCCATGCCTCAATCCTAGACAGATGGCTCGGTGAATGCACAGGTGTGTTCATGGTACTGAGGCACATTTAACACCCAGAAAACAACATATCCCACGGACTCTGCATGATACGCCTTAGCCTGAAAGCAGCATAACTTCCATTCATACAGAAAGAGAATAAAATCACAATTGTCTGTTACATTACTGCATGATGAAAGGACCATGAAAGAAAACTCCCTTAACTCACTGAGCATGCCCTTTCTGGACTACTAGCAAAACAGCAAGGAGGTTTTTTTTTTTCATACCCATTCACAGAGATAAAACAGGGAAGGGGTTGAGAGAGAATCTCATTGAGATGATGTTCAAATTTCCAAAGGCCTTCTACCAAAATGAGGTATATTTTGCAGGGGCTTGTTTTCATTCTGTTTCTCAACATACCTGGATGGAGAGACATGTTGCAAAAAATCCCAGACCCCAGGAATATATTTATCCCCATGTGTTAAAGTCTATCCATCTACTATCTCAGCAGAGTTTAAAATCACAGCTAATAGGTTAACAACTGTTTTTCTTCTGCTTCAAATGAAGAATATCAGAAAGCTGGGGGAATATTCGGCTTCCCAATTTGTACTGACTGCTCACTGCTACCTGCAATGTCTGTTTGACAGGACTGACATTTTGTACCGCTGTGAGATGGGAAAACGTGTGACATTTTTATTCATGGTGGCGTACGCCCTTGTAATGATCAGCCCTGGTCGATGTGCTTACTGCAGCAGCCCCGAGCCCTCGGAGAACAAACAAGAACCGAAGGTGCCAGCAGTTCGGCTGCCTTATTAAACACCACCAGGATTCTAACGAAGAGCAACTGCTGGAAAATCTCACTGTCAAATCCTCAAGGACATTGTCAACATGGAACTAACTACATATATTTTTCATTTAAAATACTGGAAAATCCAGCAATGCAATATTAAATATAAAGAAAAAAGTCGCACTATTTTGTGCATATTTTCTTTTTTAACGGTCATTTTGTCAGCTTTACATTGGGCTTTCTGCAGGCCTGATGCTGGAATTCAAATCAAGGAGATCATGTAAGCCACATGATTTAAAGTGTTGGAAAATGGACATATCCCTTATTATCTTTTAACAGCTATTCCTCTCCAGCAAGCAGAATACTTGGGGGGGGGGGGGGGGAAGAGAGACAGTCTCTCATTTAAGGAGTTCTATAAACAGCAGTGACTAACTGCTTCGCTCAGCTTCATCATTCACCGAGGAACTCTGCATAATTAGGGGGACACTCCTCCACACACACACACACAAGTCCATGGCTCCTCTATCTGTAGCATGGCACTCTGCAACCATTTTACTTGGTATTAATCAGTCCAGCTCTGAAGGGCAAATCCGAAACACTCCGGGCCAAACGAGCAATCACAGCAGGGTTAGCAGAGAGCGGAATCATATGTTTCACATATTCTCTCCCTTTAATCTTCTAGTTTAATCCAGGGGCCCAGAAACAGACAGTTCTGGCCCAACTGCACGTATCAACTTTGTAAGTGATACATAAGAAGCTTCTGGATGCTGATCTACATTGATAGACTAAGGAAGTCATCCATAAGACCCTCTGAGCTTTTCTCAAGTTGTCAATCTAGGTGATTTGGCTAGCCTTGCATGTACTGATGTATTTATTTTATATGCATGTATTATTTATAAAGCGCAATTCTTCTTCCACATGCCAGCTGTGATGGACCAAGATACTCTCTACAAGATATTTATGGGTTCCTCAACGTAACAGGACTAACAAGGAAATTCTGCAGACGTTACAGCTGCTACTGCTTGTCACAGAGCCCTAGGAGGTCGGCTCAACCGCAGTATTTTCTCCATACATTCAAGCGTTATGGCATCTGACTTGCATGTACCCAGGGCAGTAAATTTATTCCAAACACCCCTGTTTAAGAGGTGCTTGAAATACCAAGACAGTTGGAAAACACTAAAAGCCAGAGTCCGGAATGTGCTTTTTCATGGATGAACACATCTGCTGGATGCAGGACTGGAACCACATCGCCACACTGCAAAGCGCAAATCCCCACATAGCATGAGCTACACAGGTATTACACTGCCGTTCTAGCTGAAGAAGACACAGCTGTCTGGTTGCTCATTAGAAAATACTGGCGAGCGAGTGCAGGAGAGGCAGTAACCTTTGGGCATGCTCTGCAGGTGGTGTACATCTTCCTAAAGAGAGCGCCAGGTCTCACTTGTCAAATATTTACATGCATGACAAGAGTGCAAGCCTTTCAGTTAGGTAACTCCTATCCCATGGATTGCCACTTCGGCAATCTTGCACACCACGAAGCAGAATTTCAATCCAATTAATTGTTTTCTTGTCCATTGACATTGTTTTTATTCCCCTCACTAAGAATACCATCCCCTGATAACCTGATGGGACATTTGAGTAGTCTCGAGCAGACATTAGATGGACAGGGGCTTCTGGGCCAATACATTTGCCTTCCTTGCAAGGTGACTTCTACTGAGCAATAGTGAATTGCTTTCTGAAAGGAACAGT
The DNA here is from genome assembly GCF_949628215.1 of Phalacrocorax aristotelis. Classification (NCBI taxonomy): domain Eukaryota; kingdom Metazoa; phylum Chordata; class Aves; order Suliformes; family Phalacrocoracidae; genus Phalacrocorax; species Phalacrocorax aristotelis. The sequence continues at coordinate 11,564,276 of NC_134292.1, forward strand.
CAAAGAAAGGAGTGAGAATAAATGAGGGTAGAAAATCTGCTTTCTGAAGACAAAACAATTTTAAAGAACTAGGCTTATACTTTTGCTACATCCACAAAGAATGAAATGGAGAGAGGGAGGAAACTCCTTGTGGCTCGGCAGAAAGGAAGAGGGAGACCACTACTCATCAGTGGGGAAGAGTGGAATGGAAGCTTATTTACTTAATAAAGGTGTCTTTATTGTTGGAACGGTTCAGAGTGGCATGAACAGGAGGCTGGCTTTGCAACCATAGCATACAGTTGCATGAATGTTAGAAAAATGAACTTGTTTTCCCCTTTCCCCTTTGATTTCTAACCTCAGTGCCACACAATGCCTGCTCTGATCCAGGGGAATCTGCTATTGTTCCAATGCACCTGGGTGTGAAGGGAGTCACAGGGTCTGGCAAAGGAGTCTTCCTCCCTTCCTTGCTTCATCTTTTACCCTGGAGATAATCCCTCCCTCTGCTTGCCTCTGGCCTCGAGATCCAGTTTTGCATTTCTGGAATGTAGCTGGCTGGTTTTCTCCCCATCTTCCCCCTGACCTCTTAATGCCATTTAATCTTCTTGAAGAAGAAACCTGCCCTACAAAGCAGAGTTTGTTCTGCATGTCTAAGTGCAGATCACGAATGGGAAAAATGAACGCATTCGTTTAGAGCTAATGATCAAAACAGCAAATAAGCTGGCATTTTCCATTTGATGGCCCACGAAAGTTTAACAGCAGTAACAATCAGCTGGGAGGAGAACTTGGAAAATTTTTTTTCCCAGTCAGATAAGCTGCTTTAGTGCATTAATATATTTTCCATTTGTTTCATAGTTATTTACATTAGCCCCCAGGATACTAATCCTCTCTAGTTTGCATCAAGAATGGAATATGATTGAATCTCTTAAGTAAAGACATACTTGGAAGAATCTTTTGTATTTTAATAAGCGTTACCTTTTGGTACATAAATGGAATAAAAAATTCTATTTGCTGGTAAATAAAAATAAGCCACGGAAACATAAACACACCCAAGCTGACAAAAGACATTCTAATTGTAACAGAAACAATTAGAGAGCTGAACAGAACTGCCAGTATAACTTGCTTCTAACAAAATCATACCCTTTCCCAAGAAATGATATTTCTGGCAGCTCATCATTTGTTGTTTTAATTGTACTGGAGCAGTTGTGTTACTGACTGCGTAAGAGCTCCAGAGAAAGAACCTTCCAAAGTGTAGATTTGTTTTTAAGGAATGTAGGCTCACCCCCTCTTGTGCTGACGCCACCTCCCGACGGCTGACGGGAGGCCTGCGCGCAGGTAACGATCGTGCACGAACAAGGAGGCTCTTGCAGAAGCAGTCAGTGCAACGCTTCAGAGGAGTAGCGTGAAGGCTTGATTGGGGGTGGAGGGGTGGGAAGCAGCGTGGACAGAAGCAGAAGCTTCCTTAGGAGAAAGACGTGTTAAAACCAAGTATATTTTTGGAAAATAAAGTGTTCCCTTTACTCCCCAAGAAGAGGGCTGCAACTCCGCCAAATGTTAGGCACTCTGTTTGACCACGTGATACCCACAGCCTCAGACCGTACACCGGTGCAGTTCTAATAGAGCTGGATGAATACACACCAGGGGACACAACTGCAGTTGCTAAAGGGGCCATTCAGTGGGTCCACTCATCTAAGCAAAGCCTCAAAAACCTAAAAATCATTCAGCATTTCTTTACCTGGCTGTGGTACACAGACACCGGAGGTGTTTATCATAGCCAGAGCTGCTGTACTACTGGCCTAACAGTTAAGCACTGTCTGCTGGAGAGAAAAAGGCTTCTAAAATATCAGATTCAGACATTAATCCACCTTTCTCCCTTAGCAAAATCATCGATTTATACATTATAAAGCGGTTTGGTTTTGTTTCTTTTGCTTTAGATAATGAAAAAGAAAAGCATAAGAGAACTGAGAAAGCCTGCTGCTCATTAAAAACTCAGCAAGATATTTTGGAGAGCTGCTTGTGTTACTTGAAACAGCTCTAAAATCACCATCATTAAGGAGATGCCTGCATTTCCCAGACTCTTTGCTTTTTGGCTATAACATACATAATACGTATAAATATCACCCAAATACTTGAATGAGATATTTGAGACTTCTGTCTCCAAAAACTTAAAATATCAAAGCCCTCAAAATACCTTATCAGGAAAACACCATATTTGTTCTTTGTTTGTTTGTGGCATAAAGGCAACTTATAAATTGTTATGTTTGTTCAGGGTGTAGAGATATTAAGAACTCAACATACTTCTGATATCAGACAAAATTAAACTGCAGTACAGATCGATCAGTTAATGACAACCACAAAGCAGGAGAGATCTAAGGCTGCTTAACATTATGCTCTGTGCGGCACCCTTCTCACTGTAGCTCGCCCCCAATGACCATTCAGTGATAGAAGCCGAAGTTTCTAGCAGAAAAACTCAGAATCTGAAAAATACTATGAAAAGGTCTGTATTCAGACAGTCGTTCCTCCTTATTTTGGACGCTAAATGGTAAGACTTATGAACAATCAAGAGAATTAAAATTTTTACAGCCATTAGGTGAAAATGAACATTATTTTTAAAAAAACACAGCAACAATGAAACAACACCCTCCACCCCACCCCCCAAAAAAACCCAACCCATCCAGCATCACAACAGACCTAAATGTTTCAAGCTGTGGGTCCTGTCAAAGTAGCCCCTAATAGCTGCTTATTTGGACAAGGACCACGTTCAAAATAGCCACAGTGACACAGTGCAGTGTTTGTTCTCCAAATAGCTAAAAGATGACACGAATAAACACGTGTTCTACCTAAAAAAGTGGGAGCACATGCCTGGAAGCAAAAGGTTCCAACACCCGGGTCGCACATCACCCGGGTCAGCTGTCCCACGCTGCCCTGTTCAATGGCTAGCGGGCTCGCTGTGCTTGCCCGGCCTGGCATCACTGCGAAGGATCCCAAGGACAGCCAGGGCAGCATGTGTTCGCACGTTTTAAGTAAGTTTTGGTCAGGTTTTAAGACAAAAAGCAGGAAGAAAGCAAGCAATAATAAGAGATTCACCAAGGGTGTTCTCTGTAGTGTTGTACCTTCTCCTGCATTAACCTTACTCTTCCCCGACACAGGCAGTACTACTCAGTACTACATACTACGCATTTGAATCTTTTCCTTGGCTTGAAAATGGCTCCCTCTTCTCCACGCTCATTAAACCTCAGTTGCCTGTGTTGCCATTGCTACTTGTTGAGTACAGTTGTATTGCCTCAGAGTCCGTGACGGCAATTCCTTGTATTTGGCTGATCTGAGGGTCAATATTAAAGGCACATGCTGAGTAAACCATAAGGCACGCAACGTCAAACTGGAGGAAAAGCTGTGGTCACGCCCTTCCACTTTGGTCTCCTCGCGTAGTCTTATTAAGAACACTTTGTTTAAATCTTTATTGCATTGCCCTAGGCTGTCTGGCTAAAATCCTTCTTTTCACAATCAGGGAGAGCTTTCCCACATGTCTTAGTGTTACAGAAACCACTGTTAATGTAACTCCATAATAAACAACCCCCTCAAACAATGCCTGATAACCAGTCGCCAAGACGAGCCACACCACTACGAATCTCGTGCAGTTAAATAATTGCTGCTAAATTTTTGGGAACAATCGGCTGAGGTGCTATACATTCCAAGACATTTCGAGATATTGTACTGATATTTTTTGTAGCCTAACAACCGTAGATACACAACTGCATTTGGAAGAACTAGAAACTACCTCACTATAGGGTGAGAGATAATGAGTTAAAATTAAAGGTTGCTGCTGGCTTGCTAGCCCATCCCCCTTTAGCTAATCTGTCATGTAATGAAGAGAAGCACCTAGCATAGGACAGCTAGCTGCCGGCTCACTTACAGCGAGCTGATTAAGAATGTTCAACCAACAGCAGACTGCAGACCTTTCCAATGAAAATAAATAGACTGTATGCAAATGTGTTTGTCACTTTGACAGCATGTCTCAATTAAAGCATCTCGCTGCTGTTGGTAGGCTCTCTCACTGCAGTGGTATGGACGAGGCTTACTGCATTACTGATACACAGGGCTTGACCCTAATCCGCATGCATGCATTTTAAAAAAGTCTGCCTTTGCCATATACACTAGCATAATACTAGCAGACATAGAAAGCAAGTGACAATGAGCAAAAAGCCTCTTTCATCCTCTTCAGTTTATAAGAACTGTGAATGCACAAACAGCCCTTATTTCAGAGTTCTTGTGGCTTTTTAATTGTTCCCACCTACTGTATTCTAGACAGAGTTAAAAGTGACACTAAAATCTCTCCCTTTAATCACTAGTTAGAAGCCATCTCCCATTTAAACGGTAAATGTTGCTGCTTTTTTCTTCCCCAAAGCCTTAATTTATATTTCATAAACCTGAACATCTTTTCCTTTTGAATGAAAGTATGATTCAGTTTTCATTTTGGCATTGGGCTATCAGGAAAAAAAGACCCGGGAAAGGACAAAGGCTGTAAGTGAGAGAGCCCTACAACTGCGAAGTTAAATCAGTTTTTGGAAACCAACATTTGTAATGTAATGACAGTAATAAGCATTTAGCAAGCGAGCCTTCCACCACAGCCAGTGACTCAGTGAAGCTGATGTGTGTTTCTTTTGACACAGAAAGTCATCATTAAAAAATTTGAAAGTGACCGTTGAAAAACCTCATGAATTTAAATTTGCACCTTCCACTCGATTATATATTTCATTAATCTACCAAAATGTTTGAACCATCCATCCTTCATAAAAATCTAAAGGAAAAAACCTGAAAGTAGATTATAGTATTATCTGGATTTCTGACTGCTTTAAATGAAATGCAAATTTTCCTGCTAGAGCTAGATGGCTATATTTCCCCAGTAGCCCCAGTTCCTCCCAACTGTATTGGCACAGAAAGTAAGTGAAAAATAAATCACTACTGCAAATATTTAATTGGAAGAGAATCTGTTTTTAAAAAAAAAAGTCTCTGAGAACTTACATTTAGCACAGTGGTAAAAGTTCTGAAAGAAACAAATCTAATTCTAAAATGACACAGGCAACATTGCTCTGAGCAATGATTACACCTCGTGTAGCCCTATCTAAAACCTACAAGGTCAATGCAGCTATACTGAGTAGTTTCTTTTAATAGATACTTATCTAAAAATCTGGTTTGCTTCACATTTTATAATTCCCAATATTTTACAACTGTTTTACAATTACACAAGTTTCCTTAGATGAAATTAGGTATTCACTCCTGCTTTCTGATCATAATACTGTAAAGAATAGATACAGAGAAAGAAAAGAGAACTGTGTACACAAATAATGTTATTTTTTGAGTCACGCTATGCTCAATAAGAGAACGCTGGCAAACATAGTAAATACTGTATGGTTTTCCGTGAAAATAGCAGCAACTATAACATTTTCTAAATAACTAGCTCTTAAAAAAAACACACAACCAAACTCACTCTTTTGCAGACATATCAAAAGAAACACTGTAAGAGTAACTAACGTGTATAGCTCAGCTGTCAATACTGAAATACAGAGCACACTAATAAGCTATTAATTGATTTTTTCCATCTCAGTTCATCGCATTTAATTTTCAGAGAATGTTAAAATGCTTTAATAGTTGGACGTTCCATATCGACACTAACGATCTGGCTAGGTAACAGAGGACATTTTAAATCATACATCCTCAGTCCTGAGGGCTACAGCACTTTGCATGCTAAAAGAATAACAAAATAGTTTATAAAGTGGCTATAATAATTATGCTTCCCCCCATTCGCTTAGAACTTGTTTTCCTCAAAATCACTGATGATGAAAAGGAATCAGTAAACCCCAGAAAAATCAGGTTTGAGAATCCCATTTAAACAGATATAACAGAAATAAATGTATAATAATATAATTCAAATAACGAAACAATTGGCATATTTGTTATTGCGACTTTTCTCTGAACTGTTTTTGCCAAGTCACACAATTAAAGAAACCCAACGCTAAGACATACCTGACCAAAATGCACCGTGATTGGCCTTCTGTCTTCTCTTAATTTAGGGTCCTTCTTCTCAGCCAATGGAGAAGGTGCTGTCCTTGGCAGGGATTCCTCCGGTGCTGCAGAACACCCGTTCTCAGCAATGTCCTGTGCGGTAGGAGAAGGTGAATAGCATGGCCAGGAACATTCTTGATTAAGGGTAAGGGGCACAAAGGAGACACTAGAGGATAATGCTGACTAACGATTTTGATGTTAGGGGGAAAAAAACGGAGTACAGAAAAGAAAACTTCATTAGAATAAAACATTTCATTGCACTTTGTCAATCAGAGCTTGTACACAACCACCCTCTCCTCCTAATACCAATGTTGCACGCAAACAGACGCATGCAATAAAATGTCTGACTTAAACATGCAAAAGCCAGGAAATACATAGGGAGAAGAAAAACCTAGCTCAACATTTCTACTCTAGGGACAAATTCAACAGAAACCTAGGAACAGGGCTATTCTGCTTTTTGCAAAGCTAAACACAACCCGTAATTCTATTTACGTACTTCACAGAATTATCTGTAGCAGAACAATTACTTGTGGAAGCGGCAAGGACTCACAGCTTGCTTAGCTTTGCATTTATCTTCGAGTCTGTGTGTACCGAACATGCCTTCAGGAGATCGCGTAAAACAAACTGCTGCCTGGGAGGACGCTTCTTTGTTTTGCTTTGCTTTTGACATTAGTCCTCGTCTTCAGAAGCAAAGTGACCCATCAACCTAGAACACTTGCCCAGTGTATGTATGGTATATGTAACACAGGTTTTGAAAAAGACAAAGGCATGCAGACATAAGGAATCAGACACGGAGAAAAGAGTTTGAAAGTCAGTTGAGAAATAGTCTGTAACGCAGTGGGCCCCAAACCTTACATCTCTTTGCAACAATGTCAAGGAAATAATGCTTGGTAAATATAGAGAGAAACCTGCACACACTGTAGCTCTGCAAGACTGACCTAAGGTTGGCTGCTGACATAGACATTGCTTTGATTCGCTGACCTTTGACATGCCCCCTCAAGTTTCCATCTTGCTAAGGTACAATAATGAGACATGTAAGCTGATGGCCAATTAGAAATGGTTCTTTTGGACACAGACTGACCTAATGTGTTTAGGTCAAATGAAACAAAAAGCTGGATGGACTTTCTAAGGGGCTTTGTCTGCTCCACAGAGAAGCTGAGAGACCTTTTTAGATCCAGCTGGTAGAGCAGTGGTTCACCAATCTGGGCATGAGGATCGTGGGGAAATTAACAACTTGTTAAGGTCAAGCTAGAGAGAAAAACTTTTCCTCCCCCTGCCCTCCAGCTGCACAATGCTACCTTGTCTTTAAAAAAAAAAAAATCCAACAAAGTACACTGAATTAGTAACAAAGAGTCCCAAAACAACTCAATGACAAGAAATGTAAGCTTCTGCCAAACTCATACTTCAGCTCCAAAACAGCAGCAAGCTACCAAGGGATCTGGTCAGTTTTGGAATCGCATCACATATGGCAGCAATGGACACTGTTCTGAAATGTAATAACAGTAAATATAAGCTTTATTTGCACATTTCTATACAAGTACAGCCATATTAAATGTGTACCAAGCTTCAGACCCGTTACGTTTATGCCATAAAGGTGCATGGCACTTCAGAGCTTCCAGAGTTCCACCTGGAGCTGTGGCTCCAGCCAAGGCAACAGGCAGCTGGCAACCAACGGAAAGCAAAGCGTCTTCCAATCCACGCAAAACTTCCCGAAAAATGTAAAACGGATGCAAAAGTTTGGACATCAGGGGAATGGGAGAAGATGAAAAGATACAGACAGATCAAGCCATTAAGCAAAACCCCCTAAGATGTGTAACGATCACTGCAAATCCTCGCAGCTTTTATTGCTATAGATTCGCTGTACTTCTCTGATGATATAATTGCATACAAACGATAACGTGTTCCTAAAGCCAATTTCCACTGTTTGGTATACAGACTTCCAAAGCAACTGCAGCAGATTTCAGTCAAAATCATATTTTTTTAAAATTTACATAAAATACAAGAACTAAATTATTTGATACCTCTCTATTTTTTCAAAATCCCCGAAAGGCAGACAAATCAACAACACAGCTTCAGTCATCAGAGCAAAATTTGCTTCACAACAGTTCATCTACCTTCAGTGACACCACATTTGAGCTAAATAAACAGAAAACACCCCAAATAAGGGCTCCAATAGCTTTAAAATTATTAAGCGCCAAAGTGTTTGGCAATTCTATAATTGGAAGGTAGACAACAGTCCTCCAAAGCAGTCCGTGACATACCTTCAGCCCACTAACAGACTTTGACTAGTTACTCTGCAGTCAGCGGGGAGTACAAGACAGACAGAGAAAACCACAAACAGGAAAACAGGACACACTGATTCTGAACTTCAGCTTCAGAGAGGTACCAGGGCTCACAAAGTGTCTACTGATAAAAGCAGTTCTTGAGCCTGAGAACTACGAAAGACCAAAGAACCACAGTGGATCACAGCGCAGGCAGGCCTTAAAAAAAGCAGTGCCCACTCCCGGTACTAAAAGGAAAGCGATGCAGAGCTGTGCGCCCCAGCTGGGCAGAGGATCCACCAGCCAGAAAGCTGTCTCCTATTTCTGCCCTGCTTTTGAGCCCAGCACTAGTGCTTCCACCTGAAGCTGTGCTGAGCACGTGTTCAGCCCGGGACTGCTCGCGAGCAGGTCTCTGTTCTGCAGCGCATCCTACCGCGCAGATGGGTCCTGAGGCTGACAGCTCCGACATGTCCCCAAAAAAGGGGATTTGATATAAGCCAGCAAGACATTCCTGAAGTAGCTCGAGTCATATAGATTATTCAGGATAACAACAACAAAAAGGAGGCCTATCCCTCCAAAAAATGGAAAAAAAAGAAGGTGATAAGTTCCTCGTTACTGGAATAAATTCTCCAGAAATGCAAAAACCTAGCAATGTTTCAGTGACTTTTTAATTTTAAAAAGTGTAATTTAAGGATATTATTAAAAACAGAAACACCCTTTGCTTGAGGAAAAAAAAGATACTTCATAGAGTACTGGAAAAGAGAATGGCAATGATCTATCACACTCCATCTCCATATATAACCAGTGCTTCCCCTAACAGCGCTCTGTTCAGGTAAAATCTTTACTACCTATTTATTTTAAAGGAGGAACTTCAGAGGATAAGTAAGATACATATTTACAGATATATAAAGTTTACCCTGTAAACTGAATCAGGTTTTCTCCTGTTTAAATATGGATTAGTGATTTGTGTAGCGACCTGTTGTAACAGACTACAAATACTGTCTGCTAGAAGAGCAAAAAACACATTCCAGAATATCTAGAAGGATTCTTCAGGTTATTTTATAAACCTCTAAATGAGTTGTTTCTGGCTGTACTGATAATAAAGCACTGACAACAGCCCATTGATAACAGACATTAACTAGAGCCACACAGGGCTCTAGTAAGTAAAATAATGTTGAATACATTAATAACGCCAAGTGCCCAACCATTTATATAAATTGTCTTAGCCAGAAGCTTTCAGTAAGTTACATTCTCCTTACTGAAAGTTGAGGACGGTACCATTCATATTCCTCCTTCTTCCTAATTCTATGTAGTTAAGCTTCAAACAAGCCAAAAACGGAGTGACTTGACCACCATGGTCTATTTGTGAAATGGAAAAAGCAGCCTTTACCAAAAAAAAAAAAAAAAAGGGAAAAAAGAAAATAAAAGAAAAGGAAAAAGAAAAAAAAAGACAAGAAGAAAAGGAAAAAGTACTGTATCAGATATAAAATAAAGCTACCATGCTGTATCTATTAACAATTATTTGCTATCACTCATAAGAATCCTCTGAAAACTATTTCTGTTGCTTTGAAATACTGTACCACAAATGAACAAGGGATGGAAATAGAGCCCCATTCAATCTCTGCTATCATATTAAAGAAGGACCTTACACACACCACAGTGACCTCTCAACAGGTCAATCCTGCATTTCCCATTTGCAATTCAAACCTAAGACTGGAGCAGACCAAGGGCAAAATGGGCTCTTGATTATATTTAAGAGGTCACCATTGCTATGCAGAGTTGTAGGAAGCAGACCTCTAGCTTTATTGCATTTTAAAATTCTATCTTGTACAGAAGCTGCTCATATTTGGCAGCGAAAACTGGAAAAGGGATGTTTGTATTTGACTTTCCCTTACCAGTGGCCTGCATACTTTTTGTATTAATAATGGAAAATAATGTCAAAACGCAGTGGATAGTAAGTTCAGTTTAAAAATAACCTTAGGTTATCCTTAGAAGATGAAAGCCTAGCATCCCAATTTTGGCAAAAATTAAGTATTTAATGATGCCAGAATTTCGAACAGTTAACGTTGCACATACTAGTAAGTAAATACATGAAAAATACAATGTTCTCACATCAAAATTGGTGAGGTTGCACTAATAGACTTGTCAACAGAGCAGCACAGACATTTAGATTAAAAATAATATGAGGGTGGCCAAAATAGTTTTGCTATTTTTATCATTTTAACAGAGCAAAACCTCTTTTTAGAGTTATTTTCCTCTCTTACATTCAAAATGGAGAAGAGGATGGGATAGAAAAGAACAGCCTTAATGAAGAAAGGAGAGGTAGAGCAGTGTGTGTCAACTACTCATAGAAATCTTTTAAGTGCTTGTGAAAACGTGTGTTGAACAATCACATTTAACCATCTTACAGAAATGCCACAAAATAAGGAAGGTGAATCAAAATTGAGCATTTTATCTGTGACTGTTATGTGTGTTTTTTAAAAAGAGCGCTTGCTGCTTGAAGGACTAGGAAGGCAACAATAATAATAAAACAAAGCAATGAATGAACGAGATGTTTCTCAGCCTTTTATACAAATGTCGCAGAATAGCATACAATTATATTAGCATTTAAAATAAAGGAAAACAATCTGGTCATTTTACACAGCTCCAACTGCTTTAGAAATACACACGAGAAGGCCAAACATTTTATTATTCATGAGGGTTATGACCAGAAGTGAAACACACGAAATGACATAAAAAATTCCATGTACTAGAAAATGGCTTCATGTTTCTAATATTTTCATGTTAAACCTAAAGTAGTCACATATAAAGTAATAAGTGTAATAAAATAAAACAGCATTAAAAGCATCTGAAGCAACTTTATCCTTCTCACAGATCTCTAGCAATCTGCTAGAGTGTTTAGAGAGCGAACAGCGTTTGGGTTGTACACACAGTTGATTTCTTCAGCTCATAACCTGGCTGCAGAATAACCTCTCTGCATTAACGTTTTGTGACATGTTCAGGTAGGTTTCTGTTTGTGCGTTCGGAATACAACCGCAGCGCTACCGTTACATGGTGGTTTAGAAATTTAGAGAAGAAATTTACTGAGATAGCACACATTTAAAAAGCCCCAAACTATTACGCAACAGATGGAATGGAAATGTCTGATCAGAACTTCAGTTCTATCAGCAGGTTGGCTACTTTGTTTTCCCAAAAGACTAATAGCTCTGCTTCACAGAATAAATACAAAGTCTGAAATAAGCCTAAGGCAGAGTTAACCATTAATTCATAAGGTACGTATCAATACGACCATGCTTCTGGCTTAAAAGGAGCAATCAGTATCGGATAACGCTTTCCTCAAGCACAATTCCGCATTCTTGGAATTGTGCTGTTTACAAACAAAGACAGATTTGGAAAACAAGAAACAGTTTGAGTAATACTGTCTGCAATAATTCAAATTTGAAATTAACACCAACCCTAATTTAATTCCTTTATGCCTCAACTTTGCAGTAGACACGCATGAAACATAAATCCTTTTCCCAATGACCAACACTAGACTGTTTTCCCTGAGAGGTTACTGTAGAAATAACAACAATCTGCCATTTGCAAGGAGTTCCCTGCCCTTACTGTAGGAAAGGTCTCCCCGCTCACATAAAGTCCCCTTCCACAATGCCCCAGCACAAAAGACAGGAGAAGGACCACTCCAAATAGAACACTAAATTTGCTGGCTTTTGTGGGTTTAAGTCAGAGCCTTAATGTATTTGAAGACAGGTTTTTTTTTTTTTTTTGTCTGTGAATATTTATAACAGTGTGAAAAATCCGGGACAGCTGGTAATGCATTTTGAAGTGTGCTAACAACACTGTATCAAACAGCTTCCTATTGATCACATAATGCTTTTTGTGGCTAAGTATTTCATACATGGTGCTTATACATTTTGAATAAGAACTTCAAGTACCTTTTGCTTCAAGCGGTTTTTCACTTCTTTTATTCCCATTTTTGCATGATCTTTTGCCTGCATGAAAAATTAATTTAAGTTAAAATCCCCTTCTATTTCCAGCAGCGACTACGCTTGATTTCAATGCATCAAGATTCACTTTCTCTAGGTACCAAAACCAGCAAGAAAAAAATTCTAACAGGATACTGAAAACATTAAAACAAACAGAAAGCTAATAAACCCCCAAACAAACAAAACCCACCGTCTCCCTCACACAAACACACACACTGCAAAAATTTTGTTTTCTCTGTTTTGATGCCACGGACATCTTTCATCTTTTTGCATCCACACCCTTGATCTCTACAAAAACAGTAAGCCTGCAGACTTCCTCCTCGCAGTACTCTGGATGCCAGCTCCATTTAGCGGAGCTAATCGCATCCTACTCATCTCGCTCAGGCTGGGGGAAGGCAGGAGAAAATAAAAGTTGGAACAGTTATCTCACTGCTTTTTATAGCATTATTTCCTAAAACTGAACTTCTAAGAAATCCTCACTTGCCTCTATGTTGTTTTATCTTGCACAGCAAAGCCGGCAGCCATACAGGATAGCACAGTACCATGCTAGCAGTTTGTTACAGAACAGAAAACATTTTCATTTAAAGAATAACTCAGTAACTTCGGCTCTAAATAAGTAGGTATAAGAAATCTCTCGGGAAAATTAATTGACATTTAGAAAAGATGGAAACAATCTGGAAAATGAGAGGATTCCCTTATTTCGATGAAGCCGCAAGCAGCGAAACCTGAGGTAACAATGATTTCCAACAGAGTAATGATGAGATGGTAGAGCTGCCTAGCAGAGCATATAGGCACTATTTCCCAGAAATAGTTCTATGTAATAAATAGAATTTATCATCTACCCTTTCAAAAGAAATCACAAGTTCCCCTTCTCCTTTATATTTCAATTGTTTAAATTTCAAAATGACTTTTCCATTTAAATTTGAAATTTAGATGAATGCATATTTTAAGTAATTTTGTGAGTCCAAGGAAAATTAATTTAAGCCTTGAGTTTCATTTGAAAGGTTAAAACAGAATCTTAATTGGACTCTTATCTCAGTAGTAAGCCAGTACTTGATACTTACAAACTTATAGACAGTCTTCATGGCAGGGTTAGCCTTGGTCTTTACCGTATTTAAAATGGCTCCACTTCCTTTCTGTAATTATAGTAACAATAGAATACATTTTATCAAAGCCCTTTAAAAGCAAACAGCAATCTAAAATCCACCATTCTTAACTTAAAATAGCAAAGCATTAACTATGCTTATTAGCAGAGATGAGTATTAAAAGGGTAAATTTCAAGAAAAAGAATACAAGTGAAAACATACCAAATGTTTCTCTCAGGTTTTCCAGAGGAATCTGAATTCGTTTAACACAGCAGTTTTCAAACGCAAAATGTCAGTGTCTCCTAATACCAAGAGCCCTTGTCTTATAGGTCGTCTCACAAAAGTGTTCTGTGACTGTTCCGCTCGCCCTCAAGGGCGTCCTGTGCATTGCACCAAAATCCTAAACAAGTTTAGGAGAGAAGTGCCCTACCCAATACTCAATGGCTGGGGCAGGAAATTCAGTTTCCGGAAAGCCTGTACGTTCAATCTGAAGTAAGATCTTTTTTTATTTTCCTTTCTGTGATCCCACAATATTGTTTATCAAAATCATGCTGCCTTTTTAAGATCTAAGTAGTTGATCAAGAGATAAATTGAGGGAAAATGAAATCTCACTACAGTCATAAACATTAATTCTAGAAAAGCTGAATTGCACGTGGTGAACATAATAAAAGTCATAAGAGAGTAACACGTCAGACGGAATAACCTGTTAGTCTGGTTGGTGTTTTACACATCTTCCATGCACCGTTACTATTGCTGTACAGTGCCTTATTTGATAAATACAGGAGATGGGTAAAATCCAAGGAATGAAATCCTGTACAATTTTATATTTTCTTATTTCAGTGCAAAATTATATTTCCAGAGATCAGATGCTATCAGATGCAAACAGTTTTAGGATTTACTGCTTCTGTTACTACATGACAATTAATCTTCAACAAAAATTATAAACTGTTGAGTTTAATTACTCAAGCAGAGGGTTGGACAAGACTATCTCCAGAGGTCCCTTCCAACCCCCGCCATTCTGTGATTCTGTGATATTTTTACATTCAATGTCAGCCATTCCCTTTTCTTATAATTTTAAAATTACTTGTCATCCTATGTATTTCTATATATTTACAGATATATATTTGCCTATCTAACTATATGATGGGATTTTTTTGCATTACTGATATAAAATATATTTAATTCAAAATTATCAAGATAATTGATAATTTTGTGTACGGAACATAGTTCCATTCATAGCCAGGACGAGAGGCAAATTGACTGCTGCAATACTCAATTCTGTCAGAAAACAAATCAGTCTTTCCTACTCACTCATACCCATAAACCAGAAATATTTTACTTTTCAATACATTCCATTTTATGCATCAAAAGAAACTTTTAAAGTCAGCTGTAATAATACGTTATTCTCTAAAAATATTTAAATTTTTAATTTATACAGCTAGAGCACTAAGCCAAAGAGATCCAAAACCATCCCAAGCAGTGCTGTCCCCATTCAGCACTTCACACCATTTGGCTTTATGAAGAGCTTTTTGGTGTAACAATGTTCTTTTTTGTTTCCCTTTCTATTAAAAGGAAAGAGAAACCACATTATTTTGCCAAACGACAATAACTTATTTCCAACTGTCTCCAAGACATTAAATGCGGGATTCAAAAACTTGAGAATTCCTATGGTGACTTTTTTTTTAGTGTATTTTTTAGTTCTGTGCTTTACTTCATCTGAAGAGCCTGTTAGTTTCTTGCAGCCGTGCTCAGGTTGGTCACAGCTGAACAGTGCAGCAAACAGGTTAGTCCTGCTCATGAGGACAGGGTTAACAGCCATACAGAACTGCGCAGTGGTCCAGTAAGAATTAGAATGTCTCTTGGACTAATATTGTGTCCTTACCCTTACTGTAGAGAGCCACTGGTGGTACAATTTGTCGCTACCTAGAGAGAATCACAAAAACAAACAAAATGTAACTCTACCAAATAGAAAACAAGCTAGAAATGTGAAGTGTTAGTGGTCCTAGGAGCATGAACAGTACGGAAACCAGACGGGACAACCATCCTTTCCTTTTAATGGAAACACAACAGCAAAAAATTGACAGGATATCTACTATTTTTCTTTGACTTGCTAAGAGGTGTTTCTATGTTACCTTGGGCTGTCTTTCAGACATTTGAGAACAGTGAGATTTTTTTTTTTTTTTTTTTTTTAAGATCACTAAAAGAAATTTGAGGTGGTTCTGGTTAGTGCCAAGGTTTTTCAGAATCTGCCATTTCAGGAACTCTTTTAGTTGTACTTTAGCCAAGTAGTCAAGCTGAGGTTTTGTAAGACTGAACAGACTTTGTTTGGACTACAAGACATTACTCAAAGTTCTTGACAGAAGAAAGAACAAAAATTTAAGACACTTCAGCTCCAGGGATCACTACAGCCCCAGTTATTTAGGTGAGGATCCACAGCGACCCACTACATTGTCACGGCCTACAAACAGTAAGCCAAGAACACCCTCTGAAATGACTTTAAAATACTGTATTTCTTACCTGCATATTCTCCCATATTTATCTCTTCTTCAAAAACATCACTGAAGCCCTCTCCAGAGTTAAGGAGATCCAGACGGCCATCAATGAACTACATCAACGTTAAAAGAGAGCGTAAACAAATCAACCATCCCATCCTTTACCTTTTCAGAAGGACTTTATTCTGCATTTGCTAGGCTAACCCCAATGCTCTTATTGGGAAGGGGCTCTAAATAGAATGAAAATACAACCGCAACAGGCAAAATGTTTACCAATGCAAGAAGGTATGCTGTTTCACTGAAAAGACAGCATCCATGTGTTTGTCTCTATATGCACAGGTTTTCAGCTTCCCTGAAGCAGTAATATCATGTTTAACAGCAATATGCTTTCTGTACAAAGTTTACAGCAGATATATTGCGTGTAGGTATGCTCAGGTCAAAACTGAGCAGAGACACCTTTAGGGAAAAAACCATACACCTCTTACAATAAAGAACGCCTTGTCACCTGACTCTGAGAAAAGCCAGCAAGCAGGAATTAAGGTGCTGCCAACTACATGAATTTTCCTCATTATGTGGCTGACAGACCAAGGAATATAGGAACAGCCTTCGAAAAAACCAGTTGCATTGTTACAGAATCTGCTTCTACATTAGAGCAATTAAGTCAGTACCTGCTTAAAGAGCTGGAGCTGAATGGCATTCTGAAGAAACTGCCTCATGACAGCAGAACGATGGGACACGAACGTTTCTTCACAGAAAGTGATGGGTTCACCCTGCAGAGTTCAGAGCATTAAACGCTGAAAAAGCTTGGTCTGAATCCATTTGAACCCACTGTATCCATTTTACCTACTTCCCTTCCAAAACAAATAGATAAATAAAGTGGGCCTTTATAACATTGAGTAAACTGTAGGTCATCTCTGGGATTCTATCACGACTGTGAAACAGGTTGGAAACTGGCAAATTACATATAATCAAAATAAAACACATATGCTTTATGCACACTTTGGTAATGCTGGTGGAGGAGCTTTCATCATCCAAAAAAAGGTAATTTTACTTAACATCCCCAAAATATGACACACAGTCACCTGGATTTTGTATATTCTGCTTATCCGCCTCAGTAGACGCAGGCAGTTTACCTGCCCAGACAAGTCAGGATGTCTACGCTGTTGTCTCCACAGTTCAGACAGATTAGACTTTCAGCTACCAAATGAGTGAAATTTCCCTTTTTCACAACCTTGATGGTGAAAGACAGAAATTGTTTTGCAGCTCTGCTTTTATTTTAATGAGTTAATACTGAAGTCTGCTCTGCATCTGCCATAAGGGCAAAAATTTCCTCTACACTTAATACTCAAAGTTGCAAGCAAATATATTTATGGAATTTAAAAAAAGAAAGTAAAAAAGAATTATAAAATTATCCTGATATATAGTTAATATGGAGGCTTTTTCATACTCATATTAAAATATATTTGGACTCTTCATCTGCTGAGTGTTTAAAATCAACATTAGATAGCAAAAAACCTTGAAGGATTCCCTTTAAAAAGGTGGTATCATTCCATTTCATAGAGCTTTTTATATTATCAATCTCATTTACCATTGGTTGTGTAAAGTCAGGATACCAGGGCCACTAAAATGACTGTGCTCAAAAAACCCTGTGCCACAGCACTGCTTTGACCATACTGGGTTTTCCCCACCAATGTATGTGGGAAGCCACTACATGGCCCCAGGACCTAACCGCCCAACATCTAATCCACCCTAAAAGGATACTACATCTTCAAGGCTATGTTGGGCAAACTGCGACGACACTCACATTTCTTAAAATCCATAGGTATTCACCTTTTTCTCTGGGTACACAATCAGTCCAACTTAGTCATGGGTACGTTTGCTGCTGAGGTCCAGTACTACCCCCGAGCTCAGCAACCGGACGGCTGGCACTCACTGCTGATTGCCCATCCTCTGACATAACTCAACAAGAGCAAGTGCAAGGCCCTGCCCCCGGGGAGGAACAGCCCCACACACCAGCACAGGCTGGGGGCTAAACTACTGGAAAGTGGCTCCACTGAGAAGGACCTGGGAGTGCTGGTGGACAACAAGCTGACCATGAGCCAGCACCGTGCCTTTGAGGCCAAGGTGGCCAACGGTGTCTTGGGATGCATTCAAAGGAGCGTGGCCAGCAGGGTGAGGGAGGTTATCCTCCCCCTCTGCTCTGCCCCAGTGAGACCACATTTGGAATACTGTGTCCAGTTCTGGGCCCCCCAGTTTCAGAAGGACAGGGAACTGCTCGAGCAAGGCCAGCGCAGAGCTGCCAAAGTGATCAGGGGGCTGGAACATCTCCCTTATGAGGAAAGGCTGACCGACTGGGGTCTGTTCAGCCTGGAGAAGAGAAGACCGAGGGGGGATTTCATAAATACCTATAAATATCTAAAGGGTGGGTGTCAGGATGATGGGACTGGACTCTTTTCAGTGGTGCCCAACAACAGGCCAAGGGGCAACGGGCACAAGCTGGAACACAGGAAGTTCCACCTCAACATGAGAAAAAAACCCTTCCCTGTGCGGGTGCCAGAGCAGGGGCACAGGCTTCCCAGGGAGGCTGTGGGGTCCCTTCCCTGGAGACATTCACCCCCCGCCTGGACGCGGCCCTGTGCCCCTGCTCTGGGGGTGCCTGCTCAAGCAGGGGGTGGGACGGGATGAGCTCCAGAGGGCCCTTCCAACCCCCACCGTTCTGGGGTTCTGTGATTCTGTGATAACTGACCTCGCCACTGCAACCAAACGGTGTAAACAGTCGTATTGGGGTTTAGTGCAATTTATGAGGAAAGGGAAAGGAGTTATTTGGGCTTCAAATAATCAGACCACAGTAATAAAATTCTTCCTGGCCCCCAATGAACTGGACAACCAGCATCACCAAGATGATGCACCACGTACCTCACCTCTAACCCAGCAGTCATCACAGGCCAGAGGTCACAGATCGTTCATATAATGAGGAAAAGGATCAATTGCAGGTGACTAAGCACAGGACAGATCTCTTTCAAAGAGGGAAAAAGTCACTCTTATGATAGCTTTTTTCACCTTTTCCTTGGGCCAATGAATTTCCATGGTTTTGGAAAAGAAAGCAGGTTTCTTATGTGACAACTACAGTTTCAGGGTAATTAATTTTAAAAATAATAACCTGTCTTTGATTTACTCTAGCAGGTATTTACAGGGAAACCAAAATCTCTACAACCTTTCTGGGCAAGAAGCACGAGTGTCAAATACCACTTTTTACTTTCTGTGTGGCTTTGCTCTCATCAGGATAAAGAATCATAAGGCACTTTGTTTCAAAGTCAACAAAGGAAAAATGTTTGGAAGAACAAGTCTGGCTGGTATGTGCCCGGTATGCAAGACACTAGTGATAGCCTCCATGACACAATGACTACTGCCATGGCAGAGGTTCTGTCTCAAAAATCACGGTATGTACTGTTCAAAAGGTTTTAATGCATTTAAGTGATTAGCAGCTGATCACACACTCACGTTTGTAGATGGCAGAGAGGGGCAGAACTACTGCATGACATGGACGTGTCAAAACAAGACTTGGAGCAAGAGGTAACTTGGCAAAAAAAAAGCCATTAGTTGATTTTGAGACGGGACTGACAATTTGGACTAACATAAGCTCCCCATGCAAGAACTTAATATATCACATTCAGTTATTGCCATCCCACTCGAGATTTGTTTATACCCTCTCTCAGGTACCAGGAAGTAGAAGTCAGGATACTGCAGAGCACTACAATTAGTAAGAGAAAATCTTAGGAGACGGCGATTCATCTACATAATGCATATTACAGAAACTGCAGCGACACTTTCCCAGCAGGGCTTGGGAAACAGTACAACAAACAACAGGATGTAACGTTGACTTGACCAGTATGAAGAAGGCTTTCCCATCAAATTCAGCTACCAGAACATAATAAAGGATGCCTGAAAAATATTTGTGTCTGACAGCGATACAATCTGGAGGGGAAAAGAGCTGGGAGCAATACACGACATGAAGTGTAGATTAGTCCATGATCAGAGAAGTGGGTCACCAGAGGAAGGTTTAGCTTTCATTTAAGCCTCACTTACAAAACACTTCAAAGGAAACAAGCAACCCTTCCTACAGTCTAAGAGGAACTAAAATTTCTCCCATGGCCAGAAAAGAGTTTGAACCTTGTGGAAAGGACTACTCCCTGCCAGGCAGAAGCATCCTCTACTCCACTGTACATCCACAGTGACACCGCTGCCTCCTCTTACAATCGAGCTTTGTACCATTCCTATAAACACACATATTGCAGCTGGTGGAGCCCGGTATTATTACCATGTTAACACATTTCCTTCCCCAAAGTACTAATGATTGAGTTTGTTCATTAGGTTGATTAGACCTTTTGACTTCTTAAGAGCCAATTCAGGCTCAACTGCTGCTAGATGATAGGAAAAACTTTAATCACCAAGGTCAAGCGTGAGCTTTTCAGCTTCGAATGCATTAGTACCTCCCACCCTCCCTGACCTCCAGAAGGGTGAACACACTGTTGCTAACCCCCATCCACAGCTTCATTACAAAAAGACAAGCTGGACAATAAGACCATTTTCTTGACAGATTTAGTTAACTGTAAGTTATAAAGCTAATCAGCTCTGCTGTTACTGACAGATGACATTATACATGAGGTGACATGCTAAGAACGCAGATATTTTGTGAAACGAATGGTCTTGCTCACATGTAAAACAATTACTATAGCTTGCCTCGATAAAACCATCAGCTCCTAAACTTGCTGTTTCCAACAATTAGAATTTAGGCCTTGATTCATGAACACCTGAAATATCTATTATTCCTCTCTCCAACTATAAATGCCTATCAGATATGGCATTGCAAATGCTTTGAATGTGTCCACAATGCGAGTGAGGAATCTGATTTGGTCTGTAATATTAGATGATTTCCATATATTTCAAGATTGGATCACAAAATTTTTCAATACAAAAATTTATACATTTCAAAGACATTTAATCTGCAATCTTAACACAAGAGAAATAACCTTAAAATATAAGACTAAGATTTAAGACTCCAAGATGCATTGAAAAAATAGGTGCCTTTTTTTTATGCCTTTGCAAATCTCCCTTTATATGAATATTTTATATTCATATGGCATAATGAAGTTCATCAGGGCAGTGCTGCTAACTCATGACCCCTTAAAAAGCTGAAAAGTTTCAGCCCACATCTGATCTGTTGCCATCCCTATTTTTAAATTGGAATTCTGTTACATGCTAAAATAATGTTTAAAACTACTTAAGGCAGCAACTGAAAAACGAAAGGAGCTTAGGACTTATTTCAGACTCTTGTAGAGTTTCGTGAAACCTGCTGTTATATTTTAAGACACCATAATGCAAACTGAATGATAAAGCCTAATTTTGATTAGCTACGGTGTAAAACAGTTCACCGGGATCCCACATCTTTCAAGGAAATCACTTTTCGTCAGAAAATAAAACTTCCTTTCAGAAGAGGGTAGAGGACCTCATGGAGACAGTTATTGTCAGTAAGAGAAGTATCACCTATGAATTGTCTTACTTACCACACCCACAGACAGGCCAGCTAACTGGTTATGGCAATAACTTTCACAGTGAGTATAAATGTCTAAAACCATGTGGGACAGAAGACAGCACAGATTAGAGAAGGACTTGGATGAAGGGACAAAAGCAAACACAAATGATACTTCTAGAAAGACACACGGGTGCTAAGATAACTCGTGGAAGTCTATTCCCACGCCTGCAACGGATGAGACACTGAAGTGTGCACCTGGATAATGGGGCTTTAAAGACAGCATGTGTCGGCTGGAGAAAACATTAAGATAATACAGACAGGGTTCAGATTAGGTCAACAGTGAGAGTCTCTTGCACAAGCAAAGATTTCACAAACCCAACAGACCACACACAAAAAAAAATAGTCCCAAAACCAACCACCCAAACCTGAAGACTTTTAGGGTTGTCTAAACAAAGTTATGCCATGAAAGATATAAGTAATCTCTTCTGCATTATCATGGTTGGCATGTGGTGCAGGGTAATGAATTTTGTGCTGCTGTATGCATGCCTTTAAACCATGTAGGTGCTCTTTCAAAGCCTCTCTAATAAATACACAAGCCATTAGAGCTGCTCTGTAAACCAGCCACGAAATGAAAAAATGTGGGTGGAATTTAAAGGTGCAGAACAAGATGACAATCTGACAGTCTACAAGCTCTAAGTCTAGTGTCAGAATACCAGGCAGCAAAAGCCCAAATACACAGCAAAAACAATGACATGCAAGAGATTCATATATCACTGTTTTACTGCTACCTAGGTGTTGCAAATAACCACATCCTTTACTAAAATTGGTTATGTTGCAAATGACAAAGTCAAGCCTGTAGGGATATTCTAGGAATCATCATCCTTAATTCCATCCAGAATTATAATGAAACTAAGATAGGAGAATCATCTCACTGATCTAGATAAATATGTCAATGTCAGATACAACAGCAACCAAAGGCAAGCAACTGCTCTGCAGACCTTTCAAGAATTGTGATTACAACGTCAAGGAAAGATTAGCTCATCACAGCTGAAGAAGGATCATCAGTCAGCCAGCAGGATTCCATAAAGAAAATCTGAAATTGGTGACAGACACCTGATAGGACACTGGCTCATTCAGCTCGCAATCGCAACGACAAATAACTTCCCTGTAACTAGTACATACGTTCAGCACAAGAAAGCTCTTTGCATCTGCCTCAGTCATAATGGAATCAAGAAAGCATAGATCAAATACTCTGCATCAAGCAAAAGATACCATAGCTTTATTAGCATTTCAAGATGCTGCTCAGGAACAAAGAAATCATGCGCTCAGAGATTTGACCACACTTCTAAAGAAATCTAAACCAAGACGCTGGTCAAAAAGAGGCTACCAGTTCTGATAAATTAGTATTGCTAAGTGTAATCTTGAAAAGCATTTAAAAAACATGTATTTACCCAGGCAGACTGTACTGTCCAAACACTTACTCTCTCATCTGAATGCCCATTTCCATTACCAGTCCAATTTCAGACTTTATTTCATGTTCCTCACTAGGGTGTATAACCTCCAGCAGAGAGACACCAAGAGCAAATACCCATAGCACTGTTTTTAAAAAATAGATTTACAGATTCTCTACTTTTTATAGCTACTTTTCTAAGATTTACAGTATGAAACAAAACAGGCCATTTCTTTAAATTCTCAACTGTTGCAATTGCTGGTGAATTGGAGTTTCTGACAGCTGTCATTCTTCTGCATGTGATCTGGTAACTCCTGTAATACCTTGTAATAATATCACTGAAGGAGAAATATAAAGAAGAAAGATGATTGCAAGTCAGTCAAATCACTGACACCAATCAGAACACCTAATCACATCAACATCCCCTTCACAATGCCACGTGTCAGAACTCACGCCGTACTGTGGATCATGGCTCTATGCACGTACAGCAAGCTGGGCTCAGCTACAGAGGCTTGCAAGAGCTTGGGAGCTTTCTTTCACAAAACATTCCTTGACAGACAAGTCACATGAGGCGAGACAGACACGTTCTGCAGCGCACAAACTAACTTGAACAGCATGCTTCCCCAGGCTCCTAACTTGGGCATCGCTGAATAGTCACAGAAGAGTCGTCTTCTGACTGAAGTACAAGGTGGAACGCACCCCACAGTAACAAAACAGGGGAAGCTTGCAAAAAAATGTAGAGCTGTTTGTGGTTACTGGCTGTAACCCCGTTTTTCTCATGGAGATACTGGAAGTTAATAAATTTCAAAGTTTTGCCTTGTAAGCATTCTCAAAATTCTGATGTAATTCCCTTTATAGAACTAGATACCAACTGGAGCTCTGAGCTAGACCACAGGGAAAAGAGCAGACTCACATCAGCTAATACATTCCTGACCAAAATGCAAATGAAAGTAAAGTGTCCTCAAAAAGGACACGTATCTGCTTCCTACAACCACTGAAGCGATCACTAATATTTACTAGCAGGCTGCCAGCTAGGATGAAGCAATTTAAACATACAACTCAACTTTGAACGTGAAGTTACAATATACAGATAGTCAGATGTTATCAAAATCTTTTTTAACACTATAATTAGGACTCTGTGGCCTGTGCTCCTTTTAGAACCCATGTAATATGTGTATTATTATAATGCAGTGCATGATTAAGCTGTAATCAATTCTACAACATCCAAAACGCCTTCACAGCAAAAAACTTTAGGTGTATTAAAATTACTACAAAGCCTTCATAGAAAAAATACAGAATAAGATTTATAGGCATTAAAACATCAGAAGAAAACCAGCTCAGATACAGACAGATTCAGTGAAAGTTCAGTAACCCCCCTTTACACATTATTTCAGACGGTAATATCCAACGCCATTACAGGATCTCACAAACTCTGCACAAAACCAACTTCAGATAAAAGATGAAACTAACGAAAAATGTGTAACTGGAAAAAATTTACATCTGTCAGCAATGTTTTTGCTTCTCCTTTCAAACTCTTTTATTTTATTAGGATACCTGGCATTTTCATATTAGACCAAGAAAAATAAATAACACATACTCATATTCACAAATAATGAAACTACTTTACTGTAATAGAGCAAGCCATCTTTCTAAGTGTTTATACGGCTAATTCAAGCCATCGCCTGCCCTGGTTCTGAATCACCTATATCACCCAGCCGTTTTCTATCCCTAAGCAACTGATACAGCCTCGTGTCTCTAGAGCTCAAGCAACAAACCTGGAAGATAAAGTGCAAAGAAGCCAGCAAGAAAGCATTTAGGGCTGGGGGGGAAAAGAAAAAAATGAAAAAAAAAAAAAAAAAAAAAATCACCATTGCACAGATCAAGAATAGAGCCATGAAAATAATAAGTAACTTGTACATGGTCACAAAAGTCTCTGGCAGAGCCAGGGAAAAGAACCGAAATTTCTTTAATCCCTGTTCAGTACCTTAAATACAAGGCTATTCTTCCTCTTCCTACTTGATATTGTGTCAATGCATGAGTGTAGGTGTTGAAAGACTAACAAAAGAAAAGTAATAGTATGGTATTATGAGCTGAGAAACCTAATCTTTATCAGATACAGCAAATCTCTATGATGCTGCCTGCACTAGGAACTCTCTCTTTGTCCTGAATATGCTTTAAATTACTGGTATAATGTGTACTGTATATTGTTCCACTCTTATATTTATTCCACAAAAACCCCTGTGGCCTGCATGCGATTTTATCATTAGCTGGCAAGGTAATTTCAGGGCCTAGTTCTGCAATCATTCCATGAGCAATACTCCCATTGAAGCTAGTACGTTCTGCATGCAAAGCAGCTACCAATTCAGGCTCCCTATAATAAAGAGGCCTTTTTTAATTTTAACTATTGTGGAACATTAGTGACAATACAAAAAAGGAGAAAAATTACAGTGCAATTCTTTATATGAGTTATTTTATACTACGACAAAATATAAAAGCGTGCTTGGAAACACAATCTACACAAAGTACTTCCTATGAGATAAATGACAAGGGTTTTTTGTTTCATTTATTAAAGCTCAAGAGAATACAAAATATTTTATTATAATACGAAAAAAATCTCTGCAAAAATGATAAATGATTGGTCAAGGTTTAAAAATGACCAGCATGCCTAAAGGTCACGAATGTTAATATTTTGCTTTCTTTTGATTTCTTAGATACATGTAAACAGCTAAAACTCATCCAAATCAATGAAGCTTCCAGGATTCACCTGGGTAAATACGTTGAAAATACAGTTTTGTGTAAGATGTATACCATTCCTTTGCATCGTGACCCACCAAATCACATTGAATTAAATGCCTACTTTCAAGACTGAAATATTTTAGTGTAATATTTAGATGCTAATATAGATGCAGAAGGAGAATAAACAGTTTTTAACTTCACTAAAGCAATGCAAGAGAAGCTTTAGTCATAAAGGTAGGTCATAAAATCCCCCTCTCTTAGTTAAGTAAGAAAACCCCCATCTCGGTAAATAAAACAGAAATAAAGGAATTAAACTTTAAATTTTCACTGAGTTAGAGACATCTAGTCTGTGGTAGATATACCAATGCACAAAATACAAGATTACATTATACACAGTGCCCCCTCCTTCATATAACATCTAGCAAAGTAAATGCTGTTACTGCAGCAGATCTCACTGAGGTTTGATTTGTCACCGTGTTACGCCGCTTGATAATTTGGTGTGGAAGCCTCCACTACTGCCATGAAAAAAAACACAGCTAGAAAAGAAGTCACTTTAGAGAAGGCATTTATCATGTCCCCTGAGCAAGGTAATCAAAGGCACTGGATTAGGAACGCTGGAAAAAGGTTTCATTCCTTTCTGCCCGAGTCATGTAACAGTCTCTGGGGAAACCTAAGTGGTCAATGATTAATATATAAATGCATACACACGTATGCTTGCCATGGTTATTTATCATATGCGTGAGATGGTAATTCAGTAACTGATGCCACTAGGCTCCTAAAGATGCGACAGCATCCATTCCTGAGATCAGCTGGAACTTGCCACACAAAAGACACTTGCCTCTGCACTGCTCAGTACAGAGCATTAGTGTATTACACGGCTGCCCAAACAACTTCTGGGAAGTAACTAAGCAATCAAGTCCTCCACCGTGCACGATGCTTCTCCTCACAGGTGGAAAAAGGCAAAGTGAAGCATTTCCCTTTGAAAATAAATGAGAACTCTTCACTCTCCTTTTACTGTTTATCCATTCCTTGCCAGAAAGAGGCTCAGATTTTACCATGAGAAGGCAAAACACAGACATAGAAAAGGCCACATTAGTATAATAGCAATAAGTGTGCTACTTTTCCATTATTTTAACACAGGTCCTCAATCATTGGCACTAAAGAAGCGCTTTCCCCCACCTCACAATAGGTTGAGGATCCTGCCATATTAGAAAGTATCATTTTGTGTAAGTTAGGTTTGATTTTATTTCCCCAGGCTCTCCTCTACATCTCACTTCTTGCAGTTTTTATTCAAACCCTTTAAATAAATAAAAAAAAAGAAATAAAAGGAAAGAAAAGAAATGCCACCTCTGAGAGACTGAGAATGCTGTGTCTTGCAAGCATTTACTGCAAGATACGTGATCTGTCTCAGCCTCCCAATTCCTTCCTGGTATATTCATAAAGAGAAAGTTGCAGCCAGTGTGAGGAAGGGAGAAAAAACAAAAAAAAGGCACCTTTTCCCTTCACCACTTCCCCTGCAGGTTTTGCTCAATCCATGGTGAAGCAACCGAAGGGAATTTCTGCATTCCTGCAAACCTACAGCTCGCACACACTGAAGCCGAACTTTGCAGCAAGTCTATTTTTTGAGTGTTTGGCCGTGTGACTCCTCCCAGCTCCCATTATATCGGCTGCGCATTTTTGACATGGAAACGATGCAACATCTCTGAACTCTTTTGTGAGGGGGGAAAACCGCCATCTAATTAGACCACATGTGCAAAGAAGCATCTGGCTCAGAGCGCAGCAGTTTACACAGTTCCTTGAGTTGTCGTGGAGACAAGCACATGACCCGCTCGGAGCTGAAACTCTGGGGCATGGATCCAGATGCACTTCTAACATATTCTGACAGAGAGCAGATGGGCAGATATTTGCTGGGCCAAAAATGCCAACTCTGCTCCCCTCCAGATCCACATGCCCTCAATGATAATTTTTATCTTGTAAAAGTCCATCTCATCTGCCCTGGAACCTCAGGCTTTTGCACCTTGGAGACAGAACCAAACCTGCCAAAATTTCAGTCAGAAGAGTCCACAAACTTCAATCCCATTTATGTAATAGTTATAACGAGCACTAACAATTGACAAAACATGATCCAAATATCTGAAAAGTCACTCATTTTGATGCTTTATTTTGGCATTCAATTCGAATCTCATTCATGGAAAAATGCACGTGAATTTCTGTGATTCACACAGTGCGTTATTACATCTTGGCTGGCGAGGCTTGATGCTGTTTTAGTTATTAATAAAGTAAAACAAACTTTGCTTTACATATTCATTACAATTGCTAATAATGATGTCTATCACTGCAGTGACCTCACAGATTTGAGACCCTATTTTGTTTCTTAATATTTTTTTCAACTGTATGAATACATGTTTTCTGTTCTAAATTCCTTTTTTTGACTTTAATGCTTTCGTTCAAATTAGCTCAGCGTTCTGCTAAGAACATTGTCAAGGGAAACATTCTCACAACTTTGGCTTAAAAAAGCCTATCGCCCCCCACACAAGCACTGAACATTGAACATGCCTTGCAGGAGGCACGTGATCTTCTCTTCATGTTAGAAGATTAATTTCCAGGGTAAGAAAAAAAAATGCCTTAGCACAAACTGCCTTAAAAAGAACCACAACTTGTGACTACAGTTGCCTGCAGACTCTGAGCATCCTGTGGCCCAACATGTTCCCTGCGACTGCTCCACCCGCTGCAGTGATGGGCCAGAAGGTGAGAAAGCAGGGTGAATAAGCACGGACCAACAGCAGAAGAGAACACTCGCCACCTGCCCGCTCACTCTTCACGGAAGCTGGCAGCTCCACCGGACCGGATGACATTCCTTCCGGTGCCGCAGGGTACCTACATCGCGGGTGCTAGCTATTTTCACAGAAGGCATTGCCCACTGAAAATTCAAGAAAGCTGGCCACTGTGGAAAGAGTTACTAAATAACCAAAGTATTTTCACTGAGAAATTACCATCTTGAACCTTCCTGATTGAAAACTAGAATCGGCACTGATTTGAGCTGCCTTTTGAGCTAATTTGATAAATGCATATACACATTTGCTCCACGTGGGCATAACTGCTTTGATCCAAATGCACATGGAAAAACATTACATAGCTACTGTAACATTAAAACAAATAAACAATACAACAAACACAATGTTACTGAATTTCAAGAAATGTAGTAGATACTTACCAGTAATTGCTACAGCGACGAATCACACCAGAGCACTTCATTAGCTTCCTCATTCTCTGCTACACTGATTGATTTCCACAGGCGTATTTTTTCATATTTTAGTTACATTGCTCCAAATGCAAAAGCTCCTCATTTAAAGAATGAAACCTGCCTAACAGTGTTTCTTAGTTCTGGTAATGTGATATTTGACATTCAACAGCAATTTAAACCCATTTTTCAGGGTTAGACAAAATACTCAGGAACTTTTAAATACATTTTGTCACTTAAAAAACCCCTACACACACCATGCACCCAACTTCATTAAGCATAAAATTTTCTGAGTGCTCAGATTTATACCCTATACAAATAATTTCAAAGCTTAAAAACAATTCCTAAGGTGCTAAAGAGTTAATACTTCGTACTATGGTCACTGTAAATAAGCACAATTTCAGCTAAGCAATATTGCTGTCAGAGACACAAGGCTTTGCAGGTGTGGGCAATAATTAAAGGTTTCAGCACATCTACCTGGGCGAAGTATTTTTGCCTCCTATTCCAAGGAGGAAGCCCTCTCTGTGGAGAGCAGAAGAGCTCATTAATGAGGCTAATTAGGTGTAAAGGGGGTAGAGTCTGGCATCAGCTGCAGCTTATAGTAGCTAATCATTAAGCTCTGTAATCTCTACCCCAGAACAGCAGATGATCATGTTCCTAGGTGACTGATGTTGCTAAGAAAATTTCCAGCACCTGAGTACCTGACCAAATACTTTTTGGTGAGGCTAAAAATTCCCTTAACCCTCCACATGCCAGACAGTGGAGTCGACAATTTTCTCACTCCTCAATTCTCTGACAATGGACATCCAAAGAGAACAGAACTTGTCATGAGGCCTAGAGTGTGATTTATTTCAGAATTTAAAAAAAGAATCAGTGCCGTCAACACTGTATGGAAGGAAGGGCAGTAAATAATGGTTGGTGGAGCAACATTCAAGAATACAGGTATGAGCCACAATGCTTGAAAGCGATCCCATATACCTCCTCAAGGTTTGCAAGCTCTCCTTGTAATTTCTTTGCATGAAGTAGTGAGGATAGTTACAATACCACAGGGATGAAAGCCTTGTTAATAAATATGTAAAATAAGGATTTCATTGTACTCATCTAATTTGAAATGAGAAAAAGGACATAATTTCCATGGAGAGAGAATACATGAAAGCAGCGCTCAGTCTGGAACTTGTTTTGTGAAATGAATTGCAAGGATGGCAAACTCTTCCAGCACCTCAACGTGAATTTTTGAGTTGATCAGGCAGAACAGATCCTTTACTGGCAACCTGCTACTGTCCTTTTTATTTTTCCTCCAAATGAAGCAGCAGATTTGAATAAAAAAATTTTAGATTCAACTCAAATTCAACAAGAAATAGAATATTTTTCTACTGCAATTATTTTATTGCCTGATGGTATGGCTTGTAGTTGATCCTTGAATTACTTGTGAATGAACACTAAAGCAAAATCTCTTAAGCACCTTGGTTGTAATTCTTGAGTTATCATTAAAAGAAGTACATTTTAAAAGGTTCATTTTCATACTGACCAAGAAACTAAGCTGCAATTTTATATAGACCACCAGATTGCAAATATGATTAAATCAGTATATTTAGTTGATCCTTATTGTCACTGGAATGAAAAACCACCTCAGTTTCCTCTGCTTCTGTTTACTAACTGAAATGTTTAAGAAATAAAAAGAAAAAAATGCCTTGCAAAACCATAATAATAAAGGCTCAAGTGTATTTGATACAAACTCCCCTGTCCCCATGTCACCTGTGGACTTGGAGACACACAGATTAAATCACATGAGCTGCTCAGAGGTGGCACTGGCTCTTATTTAATCAGGAACATGATGAACAGCACTGGTAATCCAAGACTCCTCTTAACACCAAAGGAAAAAAATCTCCAGCCATAACTAGCACCTCCTCTTACAGCAATACAGAAGTCAGCTGCATTGGTTGATTGTATTGGAAATGCTTTGTAGCCAGCATCATATTGTTTTTAATAATTCTGCAGATATAAAGACAGAAACACATTGGGTAATACAGGTTTTTATGAAAGCCTTAGATAAGCCCCCTACCCCAGTACTGAACACACTGGAGCTTTAGCTGCTTCCACTCTAGAACGACATGTGCAGAAGTTTTCAGATGGGTGTGAAAAGCGCTCAACACCGAAGGTGAAGCACAGTTTCATGAACAGAAACATCTTCCCTTCTGAAAGGCAGCTGTTACCAAAATACCTTGGAATGCCTGAAATGGAGATGGGATGGGAGATCCTTGTCCCCTCAGCATCTGAAAAAGGTTCTTGCTTTTTCTTTTTTACTTTACCTTATGACAAGTTATATAATTCTCTTGCAACATCTCACTTCCAGTGGTTGATATCCAAATACAGGATTTAAAAAAAAAAAGACAAGAAAACCACAGATTTAGAACATAAGGGCCATAACTGATCACATGAAAAACCCATCTGCCTGGTGTTCTGTCTCCAATGTGGCCATAAGCAGGTGCTCAGCAAAGACCAGGAAGGTAGAGAGCCTGAATGTTATTTCTCCCCTCAGACTCTATCAGACTGAGATCTTCACCTCAAGATATTTACTGCGTCTGCTGTTGCTTGTGCATTACACAAACCCAAACAGAGGCCTCTCCCAGGTATCTCTCCAACCTCCCCCAAACACAGTACAAACTTCCCCGGTCTCATTTGATAACGTGCTTGGCAGGATTACTGCCTATTGTACAATGAATAGCTCCTTCTCATTTATTTCGAACCTTTTCTGTTAGAAACCTCACTTGATTGGCCCTGGGGTTTTTTTATACTGGAAGAAACAATGAGAAGTCACTCGCGATCCTCCTCCTTCAAACTGTTGGGGAGACCTTTTCCTGTAAATAATGCTACAAATTGCCTGACATTCACAGTATCCCCAGTACTCAAATAGCCAGATTAGACATTTTATGGGGAAAATGTGCAAAAATGCTGTCTGTAAGCAAGAGGCAGGTGTGTTCAGCAATCGGGGTAAGTACATACAAGCATCTGCATTGAACAAGGGCAAAACAGAACTACATTGCATTTCAGGCAATGGTAACAAACTTTGCTTCCCTAAAGCCTAACTCACCACCACAATCGTACATATCCAAGGTTGGTCTGCAGAGGCAAGGAAAACTGTTCAGAGGAGTGATTCCAAGATTTGGCACTATTTCTGCGTTGTTTTAATGTTCCTGACAAGTGCTCCATTGTTTCTTAGCCATGTACACACTTCAGTAATTAGCTGTCAGAGCGGGCCCAACAGCAACTTAGTATTGTCTGCTCAAATCCTATTAATGAAATGCAATCCACTCAAATGTCCTGAATGCATATCTGTAATTGCGTTAAACGGAGAGGCTGGGGACATCAGCAAACTTCAGCTTCCGAACAGGGCATTATGATCAAGCACGTTAATGCAGTATTTCTTCAGGATTTGACAACCAATTAATATTACAGGGCTTCCTATACGGCAATAAGGACTAGTGATCCAACATTAATTTTTATTTTTCTTTAAGCATAAAAAGTGACTTTTCAGACTCTGGGATATCAAAGTGAAAGCTGTGCATAACATTTGTGAATACGCCACCCTTAAAGGCAGGAAAGCAAGAACTGCAGGTTGCAGCATTGCAAAAGTAGTTTTTGCATTTAACCATTCGGTATCTGTATGTTGAAACCTAAACGTAGGATACTCGGTGTACACACTACACTGAGCATAAGTAAAATTAAATTAACCACACAGTTGTCATCAAATACATCAGTTTAAGACTTCTTATATGACTATTAGAATCAATGTTCCCAAAGAACACAAAATGCAATTGATTACTTCTGGTTGTAAACTGATAGTTACCAGCCAAGTCACTACAGCATTTTCTGTTTCATGCTCTCCGTCACCAAAGACACTTCCAAAGAACAGAATTTGAACAAGATAAAAAACAAATACCAAGAAAAACATGTAAGGGAAATATCCTGTGGGTATAAGGTCTTTGGAACACTTTCATGTCAGTTATGACTGCAAAATTACTATTAAAATTTAATTAAAATTGAGCACAATAAGCTATGACAAGATAATGGATGGGAAACGTAGCTTTAGGGCAGAGTGAGGATATCTAGAACTCTGGATAAATGTGATACTTTATTTTTGGTTATGTTTGGCAACTACTCTTGAGATTTCTGAAACACATCTATCTTAATTATAACAATCTACAGAAATTCACAGAAGAGAAAAGAACAGCACTGCATTTCAGTTATCTCAAGATCTGTAACATATGCCAAATAAGTAAGAGATTTTAAGGCTCCAGTACCAGCTAGTCCTTAATTTCATTCATGTTCACACCCACAACAAAGAACACTTTTTCAGCTAAAAAGCCCCTGCAAGCCCCTCCCAAACCATTAAGAATTTTGTGACTTATCTGCAAATAAAATTAATTTATTTCCTCACACAGGTAGAAATTCTTTGAAGGTAACAATCAAGTCTGGCATCACACAGACCCAAAGCAAAAGTAGTCAAAAGCCTTGGGAATGACTTTGGCTTAGGGAAATCAATAGCCCTTTATTGGGGGCAGCTTCTTTGCTCTCCCTGGAAACTCATTTTAAGAGAGCTGGAATGCAGTTTATTCAACATGTACAGGAGAACGCATGATTAAGTGACATTTGGAAGAGAACAGATATTCCAAACATTAGCTTAAAATCCCCAAATGAGGGAATGCAACATATGTATGTTTTTAAAATTTTAATCAAGAAGTCCTCCCTGTTAACTGGAAAGCCACTGCTCCAAAACAGGACGTAGTTACAGTTCCACTGACATACCTGCAACAACTAAAAATTATTTACCTTAAGCGTGAGCTTCCCTGATTAGATTCAGCTTCTGTAAGAAGTGAATAGAAGAACCTACCACTCTCTGAATAATGCTGGTTAGGTGCTTTTCATTACAGTTACTGCATTGACAAAGCATAAACACCACGGCCAAACAGCATTATTCACTATCATTCAACGGAGATCAAAACTCATCTCATACGATTTCATTACCAGAGACACAGCGGCCATTTAACATTTTTTTTTAACGTTTTGGGCAAGAAACGAAGGTAAGTGACAACATTCCCGCTCTTTGGCTGCCTGCAAGTGTTAGGTATAGAATGTTCTTGGATGTAAGAAGAGAGCGTCTTTAGATAAAAGTCATCTTTACTTTTCATATATTCTTCATGGAGAAGATTTAATAAATTATTAGTTGAGTTGACAAACGGGATGAACTTTACCTACATGAGTACAGACGGATCCTGAAGAAAGGCAAACTAATCACATTCGTAATCCTTACAAATTGCTTTCATTTTCACCATTAATCGTCTCTAAGAAAAAATGTTCTAGAGATACAGATTTTAACTACTGCTTGGAGAGGTTCACCAAAAATAATTCCTTGATATATCTTCCTTCTCACTGAACAGCAGGAGTAAGCAATGTACATGTATCATTTATAGCTTTTTAAAGTGCATTCAGAGCAAAACCATGCCACCTTCACTCCCATATTGCTTTTAAGAATCCAGTGTAAGTCACTATCTCTGAGTAATACTTAATGCCAAATAGGATGCTTGAAGAGAGTAACGTCAATAACAAGTTCTATGCTTTTAGAATTAACAACGTACATGTATGTATATATAAAACCGGCATATAGTTACTCACGCAAGTTCTGCTATAAAATTCCTTATTGTATAAATCACAGAACTCAATACTGCATCAGAAATTATTCAAGAGAGCTACGCTTGGACACAAAAGTAACCTTTAAGGAGTTAAAATGTCCTCAACTACAAGTCAAGTTGAAACTTATTTAATTAGGTTCTGTATTTGAAAAAATGAAATAAATTCTTTCATTAAATAAACCAAACTCCCTTAAAGGCAA
Source organism: Phalacrocorax aristotelis (assembly GCF_949628215.1). Lineage (NCBI taxonomy): Eukaryota > Metazoa > Chordata > Aves > Suliformes > Phalacrocoracidae > Phalacrocorax > Phalacrocorax aristotelis. The sequence continues at coordinate 11,598,989 of NC_134292.1, forward strand.
CAATATGTTCCCTCTCTGTCAGGACAGAGCGCAATGAAATCTTTATTTTAATTGGGGTTAGCTGAGGGGCCATTTGGCTTCAGATGCTTTGTTTATCAGCCCTAAGCTTTACAGCTTAGCCAGTACTTGAAATATTTTATTACAGAATGATTTCATTTAAAAAAAAAAAAAGAAATAAAAAAATTACACTCTTCCAAGTAGTTTTATATAGAGATAATTTTAAATGTGCATTTTGAAAACTGGAAGTCCAACTCATGGGTATCTCAAAAGAAAACACTGATTTCCTTTTGCATTATTGTGATATAGGTCTCCTTTATCAATGCCCTGTTCTAATGGTTTCTGCATCATGCCCTTCCCTAAGCAACCCCGCAAAGATGCAGCTGTGGAACAATGGGTCTCTCCATGGTGATGACTACGGTGAAGCAACCAAACACACCTCATTTTTGTATTTTGTCACAACCGCACTTCCTTTGTTGTGGTGCTGCAGGAAACAAGGAAGCCTCGCTGCAATGCATGAGAACTAAGAGATGAACCTTTCCTCAGAATAAAAATCACGCTTTATATAAAACTCATTCAAGGGGACAGCTCACTTTCCATTTTTTACTAAACAGCTTTTAAATTTCATATGAAAACCTTGGAGTCTTGGACCTGAAAAGCTTGGGAGTTGATCAATAAAATTTTAAAACAAAGAAAATGAATTCTTATTCAGTAGATGACACCTTTCTCCTGTAATAAACTAATTTATAAATATCAGACATATTCAGTAACACAATTACTGAAAATATTACAGAAAGCAGCTATTGCAGCAATGGACAGTCAACCAGAGCTCGACAGACACATAGCCCCAGTTCACTCCAAACTGCCGCTAAAATTAATAAAATTATCCAAAATTTCCTGCTTTAACATGAGCGTCAAGCTTTGACTGGATTTTGCATTTATGCCTTATTAAACCTCCAAGCCTTAGGAGGGTTTCTAAAACTAAAATAAAATGAAAAAAGAAAAATAGAAAACTCCAAAGCTAATTCCCACTAATGAAATACAGTATTGGGATATTTTCATATTCTTTTCTCCTGTGGTATCACCAAAATTTGATCTGTCAAAGAGACTTTCTTTTTTTCCAAAATGATGAAAACTATATCAGCTAATTCGTAGTTGTCTTCTGGAGGATACTGGTGTTGCGTTGCTAACAGTCATACACGTCACATACCACAGCACACTACATACATTATTTAAGAATAAAATACTATTGGCATAGTTTTTATGTAAGTCCAGTTGAAGAATTTGGTTTTATTTTAAATAAAAGCATTGCTGCTGAGGCTGACAGGATAAAGCTTAATTCAAACAAATAATTGCGTTCTGTGCTTCATGTTTATGCTACCTTAAAGAAAATGTAACAATTTCAAATTGTATTATTCATAGTTTTTCAAATTTTTTCTCTAGATAGCTTTTTGCATATCTCCTCTACACTGTTCCCCCATGAAAACTATAATAAAATGAGCTGCTTCTGCAACTTCTCAGCAGGTATTTTGATTTGAGAGCAATCACAGTTTTCTCTGCAATCTTTGTATAATTTATGTCCTGATCATCTAACAAATAAGTAAAAGACTTAAATTGACATCAATATGTATACTTTTCTCTAACAACGCAAACTAATTGTATATCTGTAAACAAGAAAAATGATTATTAAAAAAAATCTAGCGAATATACCAACTATTGAGTTCAAAGCAAAGACACCACATGTGTCTAAATAAATATCAAGGAAGTGTCAGAGGTAAATGAGGAGAGACCAGGTGAAGTGTGTGTGATGTGTTAATTGTATTCAAAAAACATAATAGAGCAAGACAGAGAAGCTGAACTTCCAATTATCATAATGGTATCTACTTCACAACACATTTTCAAACTTGAAAGAGACATTTTAAACCATAGGAATTCTGAGCAGAATACCTCCAGCTGTGTTCTGCATAAATCTTGCACACTGTACATACACAGCTTATTTCAATACCAAGTAAAGTTATGACTTACAAAATGCATATTTCAGTCACAATAGAATATTTGTCATTGCCGAAAGCTGCTCCTCATTTAATGAAAGGAACAGAAAACAACGAATTAAATTAGAAAAGGTAAGAAAAGATGGAATCTTTTCATCTGATATTTTACTAGACTGAAGTGTGTGTTTTAAAGAACAAGGCATCTAACAGCCCTCTGCAGAGTTTACACTTTTGTGCCCCCCAGAACAGAAGACAGAAGAAAAAGGTGGTCCTCACTTCCGAATTCATTTTTGCCTACAAGAGCATTTTGGTCATGAGCCAGAATTTATCTTTTGCTAATACCAAAAGTTATGTATCTGCGAAAAAAAGTTTCCCAATTCTCTGATGATATGCAAGAGCCAAAGCAGGAAAGGGGCTCAGTCCGCTTCCCTGTCTTCCCCTTCCAGAAGCCTTAAGCACGTGACAAGTGCAACATGAACAGGCAGGCAGGCAGCACCCCCGTCCCTCCCCAGGACCGAAGAGTCAGGGTGACAGCAAGCAACGCTACTGAAGCTACTTTCACACAGGGTTTTGCTCAGCCCCGGGGCAGTATCGGAATATCTCAATGTGATTCTGAAGAGAAGTACAACTGTGAACGATAGCAGGTCCCCCGTGCTGTCTGCGTGGAAAGCGATCACACTGAACTGTCAGTTACGTCACGCATACAAACGTCTCATTCTGTCTTTAAGCCGTAGCATTTTAGGCTTTCACTGGATGGGCTCTATCACCTATCTATGCAAATAAACACAAATAATTTCAATTTGCTGCCTTTCACTTTACTCTTTGTGTACTATAAGAGTACAAACCATATGCCATCATTCACAGACAATCTATAACGTGCGTGGTGCAAGATCAGAGCAGCATGATTTTTCTATTATGAAGCTCTATGAGTTTTTTCCTAACCTGATTAAATATTTGAATGTTTATCATTATATCATCGAGTTTGCCTGCTACTGAAGTTTATTTTAGAAATCCAAATACCAAAATCTCTCCTGCCATCTTCTTTCAAGGGAAGTAATACTTTCTTTCCAATTGTACAGCTGCTCATACTAGCGAGAATGTAAATTCACTCCTTCCCGACCTGCCTGACGGTCTTTTGGGGTGGGGGTTTTTAGTGGGTTTGTGGTATTTTTTTTGGGGGGTGGGGATGTCTGGGGTCTTTTCCCCCTAATACCAAACGCAGCTTTTTTTACAGCTCATTGAAAAAGCACACAGTCACTGAGTGCCTTACACAGAAGCGGAGTTCAACAGTCATGTTATTTTATGCTTGGTGTTTGTTTACTTCCTTCATTGTTCTACTCTAAGTCCCCTGCGCTTTATTAGTTCAGGAAATATCTTCAACTTTTCCTGCATGGTGGCGTTTGCACACTGCTTCATTGCTTGCTGAGGCTGTGCACTCGCAATTATAAGTAAAGCATCAAGAGAAAACGCAATAAAAACACAGGCAAAAGTCAGCCTAAAACACACAAAGAAGGGCTTGAAACCAATTGAGAAGAAACAAAAACAAGTCTATAAAATAGCATAAGAAGCAGAGAATCGGGTATGAAAGGCATAGGCGAATAATTTATCAGTTGAATGTACAAATCCTTCCACAGTAAAGCTCAAGTTACCACAGAGCTGCTCCTCACTGGACAACCTTCCCTGGCAATAGGATGATTTAGAGGCTTTTGAACAAAGCTGGTTTTACTTCTGCAGCACGAGCACAGAAGACACACAGAGCGACCCCATCTGGTCCGATGGCTGAAGACACAAGTTCTACAGAGGCTGCAAAGTTACTTCTACAGTGACACACAAGAGTAAACATGAATAATCTCGAGAGCAGTCCTGAACACCACCATTCTGAAAACCACGTTCAGAGGAACTTAACGCCTCGTCTCGCTGTTCGTGCGCTACAAGGGGCAGAGCACACGGTCCCTTACCTGGGGCCACGTTTCTAGACTGAAGGACAAAACCATTCCCGCACTGGGTTTTGGCTCGGGGGTAGAGGGTGGGTGGGTTTGGTTGGTTGGTTGTTCTTTTGTTTGGGGATTTTTTTTGTGTTGATAGGCTTTCCTTTTTACTTTAACACATATGATGGACAGGTAAATCTGACTGCATCTTTTACAGCAGAAATGCCATTTTCAGCAGAGATATTTCTCAAATATCATTGTTTTTTACCTTTCCTTCAGAATCTTAGTGTCCCTCCCTATTGTGGTATACAGAATTATACATCAGTATCTTATAACAGTTTGAAAATTACAAAACAATTCTATTTATCACATAACAGTCTGCTGTAAGAGAGTAAAGAGGATGTCTTTTCAGTTTCATTAACACAGGTACATCTCAACAGATTTAGATGTAGAATATTAAATGCATGTTGAAAAGCAGTAAACGCTTGTTAGAAAGAGAGCCTTTTTAAGGTTTAAAACAGCAAAAGCAAACACTGAAACTCTCTATAAGAACAGTAACACTCTGAGGCAACAGGATTGAAACGAAAACAAAAACCCCACAGAAAACAAACAAACCAAAACTGCCTTTCCCCCCATAGATCTTTTCCAGTCAGTGATTTTGAATTCTGGGCAGAAGTGTTCTAGAACACTTCCCATAAATGGTAAAACCTAACCGTAGTTACAGGTAGCTTCTAAGTGAGAAAACTAGAGCCTTCAAAATGCCACAACACACAGAATCTTCATACTAGGGGAAGAAGAGTCTTCAGTTTTAGTTCCAGAATAGACAGAAATTCAATTTATCACCATTTTTATCGTACAAATGACAGATTTTACAGACTGTCGCTTTCAATGCCACTGTCATTGTCTACTCCTATCGGTTAGTAAAGTCATCAGGATGAGATTTAGAAATCAGCATCATGTAGGCACTACTAGACTGTCGATATGGGCATATATTTGGGAGTTAACAGCAACTGAACAGGAAAAAAGTAAAGATGGGTGGGAGAAAAACCCTATTAAATATACATCAGCACTAACTTGAAAAGGAGCACAACAAAATTGCAAGTGAAACAAAAAGCTTTATTTTATATGCTTCCGCTCACTGTTTCCCCTATAGTTTGGGTTCTATTTTTTACAAGTTTGTACAGATGTAACATAAGCATTAGTGATCTTCCTTCTACACTTTTCTACACAGGGACAACCACTCCTAAAACCCTGACCTATCGAGACAACTCAGGTGAAGAGGAAGGCTCCACTCTGTATATAATGTATACCTTTAAAATATGCACAAAAACAAAAGCTATGCAAAAGATGGCTGTGTAGGGGGAGTAACTGGGATGTGGCAGTTACTGGGAATTGGAAACAACTATTTACTCTTCCACTGAATAACTTAAAAAAATAATTCACCATGGCAACAATCCTACTTCTTAGTAGATGAAGCATTGAATGCCACAAAGCCTTTTCAAAATGAATTATGCACTGGTATGTAACATGCACTTCTTACGTTACTGCACACATATTCCAACAAAACTTCCTTCTGGACTCATCTGGCACTTGCTTTTTTACTCTGCACCACACATCATCTACGCTTCTCTTCTGACTTCTGTCCCACTGAAATCTCACAGATCTGGAATTGTTAAAGGAATTTATAGTGTTAGTCTGGGCAAGGGATTGATATAAAATAATTAATACAGTGGCCTTATGTCATGCCATCACACTGTTGCTTTAATGTTTTCCTAAAAAAGACACCAATTTGTGTTACTAGTATCATGGTCCTACTTATGAATCCATAAGGCAAAAATCCTTAGTGGTGGAAAAACCTAAAATGAGTACGTAAACTGTCCTCTTAAAACACTTAGAAACTCCCACTGTTGTAGGAGACCTAAACATCTGTGGGACTAATCTTACCTTTACCTTCCTTGGCCATTAATTTAAACAGATGTAAAGAGCAGCAACTTCCTTGCCCAGCAGATCTACGATGCCAGAGCAACAGCAACGCTTTAGTTCATTACAGTTAGCTACAGTACCCTGGGTAACAAGAACTCATTCAGAGCTCACCTGAGGAACGACTCTACCAAGACTGATGAGCTGTTAAACATAACATCCTGGGACAATAGGAAATTGCAACTGTGTAAGTGGATTTGCGAAAAAATATTTACTTTTGTAGGAGTAAAATAGCAACTCAGTGGCTGCACCAGTGTACTGACACCCAGAACAGCAACAGCTGTTAAGGCAGATTCTCTAGTAAGAGGTTACAATGAATACAGGAAATTACAACGTTCATTTTTATCGGATACTGGTCAATCTGTGTCCTGCTCAGAATGCAGGTGCATGCCTTCTAAAATAGCCTTTTAACTGCTAAGTTGCACCTCATTTCCTAAAAAAAATTTAGGAACTTTTAAGTCTCATTTGAAAGTGATCCCATGTCTCAAGGTTAAAATTCAGAATAAATTCACTAAGAAACACCCCAAGTTACTAGAGTTCAATTGTGCAGCATCTCAGCAGCCCAGCACGATCAAGTGTGTGGAAGGATCCATACCATGATATTGATAATACAGTGGCCCTGTTCTGAGGAAAGAACTCAAACAGGCATGGAATCAAAACTAATACCTTCTAACAATATATATGGCAGCAACACATCCTAAGTGTATTGCATCGCAAGATCCTTACATCAATACAATGTTGGAAAAAAGAACCAGAGAGCATCCTCATGCTTCCTCCTCACAGAGTGACTGCTGCAGCCGGTCCTTGATGCAGTGGCGTCAGGTGGGCTGCGGCCCTGCACACCCCGAGGGACTCGATGGCCAGCCAACGCCAAAGGAGAGCACGGTGTCCATACCAGCGTCTCCAGAGGGGTGGACACACAGCAGCACGGGCATGTGGCTGCAGCATGGATAATCAAACAAGTGCTATCTTTATTAGAATGGATAATAGAAACTGTCAAAAGAGAGCAAGGGATAAAACGATTCTCCAGAAATGTCTCAGCGCTCCTGCACAAAGGCGGGGAAGTTCTTTTTTTTCCTTGAGAAAAGTAAAAAAGTTGGAAATGCAATAAAGGAGACACCTTTTCTTAATTATATACCCCTTATGAAAGTATGATATCCTACACTTCCCCCAGATGTCCCTGGACAGTTCCAGGACTGTGACAAAACCACAAACTGAAAAGGCTTATTACATTATTTCCTTAAGTTGAATTGACTGTTATGTTGAAAAAGATAAGTTTTTATTTCCTCCTATTCATAATGAGTTTTTCCCCACCGTTGCTCAAATTGCATCATATTAAGAGAATTTGTATCAAAGTTTCAATTATGAAAAACGGTAGTATGTCATCTTATCTATTTAGAATCCAAATATAAGTTATCAGGCTTTGATGGGACGACAGAACTAGGGCAGCGATGTGTACATAAAAACATCTATACGCGCATCCAGCGTAGTTCAGCTAAACGTTTTGTGATGCCTTAAACGCATTGTCACAAATTAGCAAGTAACTTCACCAATGAAAGCACGTAAAAAGCGCAAAAGTAGAAAAGTACATTAATTCTGCCTCTGAGACTTTCTGTTTGCTCTTAAGTGGATGCATCTAAAGAATATGTAGGTTAGATTTAAACCAAGTCAATTCAGAACCATCAATCAGAAATTATCCATTCATACAACTAATGGTTGCTCAGGCTCATAAACTTGAATAAGATTGAATAACGAACCAGGAAGATATAGAAGAAATTAATTGATGCCTCATTGAAGAGCTTCACTTATTTTCAGTAATTCCCAATGCATTCAAGTCAGTACCGATAACTTTTTATTCAATCAGAGAGATGTAGGTTATGTAGAAATTTTTACAATATGATAATGGTACATAATACAACAGTTTGCTAAAAGTACCATCCACTAACAGGATCACAGCAGCACCAGTAGTTACTTAAAATGGATATGTTTCATTATTAGCATCCTAAAGCTTCAGTAAGCTCCCAACTACTATTCCATACCTTTTAAATGTAATTGAAAACAGCGGATGCTTTAAACTACGATAACATATTTCCTCAGTTTGGGACGGAGGTACAGTTTAATTCTTGTGGAAACCATTGCAAAACAGAACAATGCTGTTTTCAAGGGACCTGCAAACAGCAAAAGTTCCGGGCCATGCCTTTCCAGGACTGAAAGCAAATTTTCAATTAAAAAAAAAATTTAAAATCCCTCAATAAAGTATTAATCTATAACAAGATGCTAAAAATAAAGTAATATTTTTCTGTATTTTTTTCATTTTGACATTGATTTCCAAATGTCCTCACAAACAATTTAATTACACTTCTAATACTATCACAACTCCCTTTGCCCTCTTCCCCCCACTATTTTGAGACTTACTTTGTTTAGAAACAGCACAGAATTCAGTACTTAATACGTAACAAGCAACACCCCCTTAGCGTGGGACAGAGATCTCAGCGCTGCTACTGCTTCATTCAGACTCATTCACAGAGAGACGGGCCTCTCAAGGAGAGCAAAGCAGGGAAGGATTTTGCTGGGCAGACCTCAAGAAGATAGTATGAGCCAAATAATAAGGAATGTAGTTCTTGCTACAAGTAATGCAACTGTATTAATTGTTTCACCTCCTCAGAGGCATTGCCAGAAATCAGAGACGTTGTTGCCACAGACTGGCACATGCTGGAAATACTCACAGGTGTTGAAACTGCATAAATCCAGTATAAAACACAGAAATTATGGGTATCTGGCATATTCACAACCCAACAAAATCAGGTTTACACGGATTTTATAAATGAGAGAAAGGTCTAGATTTGGGCAGTATGACTATACACACAATATGACATTTTACAAAGGATGCAGAGTTCATCACCCTAATAACTAGATTAATAAATCCGTAATAACTAATTCAGCCTTTTAAAGAATAAACCAGAACATCCTGATTCAAATCCAAACAAACACCAGAATCTCATGCACGGACATGTCTCTTCAGTGGTGTATCAGAAATAAAATGGGCTACTTCAGCTCACCTTGCATTATGCGTCTCTCCCACCTCAGTACAACATGCATACTGTGCCGTCAAAGCGACAGCAAATTTTACAGTGCCTGCATATAAGAAGTTATCAATGCAAAACGACAAAGAAAGATAAAACTATGTGCAGGAGCACTTAGATACTGATATCTATTTGGGTTATGAGTGTTAAAATTACCCCCCTTAATTATCCATACCAAAAGTAGCAGCACTGCAAAAGAAAAATAAGCACGGAAATTTTCACTTTACAGTGTATTTATAGCCATGAAATACAGACAAAAGGAACCAAGTTGTGGAAATAGAAATACCTGTTCAGAACATACAGATTTTAAAGCAAAGTGCAACTAAACAAGCTTTTCAAATCTGTCAGGCTAGAAAATGTTGTATTAATCAGACACAATTCCCTCTGCAAAGCTCACTGGAGTGCCCACATATCTAGAGAAGACAGAAAGCCTGTATGTCAAACTTGGAGCCTGCTGTTAAACCACCATACCCAAGCTAGGTGAAGCAGCAGCCAGATGGCTGAGGTTAGCTGTACTGGCATCCCACACCTAAAACTGATCTGTTGTATTGTCTCATACCCTACAGGCTGCTGCTTTTGGTCAGCCTACACCATGAGCTTACCTTTACTCACAGGTGTCAGGATGTTTGTTTCTTAACAAAGATTGCTAAAGAAAACCAATTAACTGTTGTCTCTAACCACTAGGTGTCAGCAGAAGAAAGTGCACAGCCAACATCTTTAATGCAGAAAATGTGTCTCATTTCCCCCTTCATTACCAATATACACACAACTATTAAGTACTACAAACCACCTTCACACACAAGTATCAGTTATACTGCTGCTTCTGTTGAAGACTACCTAATTTTGTGAATTAAATATTTAGAAGATGATAAAACCATTCCCTCCGCAAACAGCAAAAAATCAGGAACTTAGAAAAAGTATGTCAAGTGAACAAAATGTTCACATTGGTGTCACTGTTAAAAATTTAAGTAAGCATTCATAAAGATAACAATCCGCCTCGATACAGCCAAGTAAACACTCTGCTTCTGATGTGCTTTACTGTACTTAACAGCACCAGAGGTTTGTGGAGACCAAGAACATTACATGTGACAGATATTCTTGCATACTTAAAATCTGGCTTAATGCAACTACAGAAAACACATCCACACAGTAGGAAACATAACTGAATCCATGATTTTGTTACATAAATCTTATTATTAGATTTGCAGACTGTAGTATCTGGATTTTTTTTTCCATGCAAAAGTTCTAGTTACTGAAGGCTTCAGGAAGTTTACGGCAACAGTAACTCATTCACTGTCGGTGTACGGCTCCGTATATGCATCACATAACCTTGTGCCTTGAGAGTAAAAGCTTCTGAACAGAATAAGAGCTCTTACTGTGCTTAAGTATATGTGAATCTAAAGTCTGCTCTGTGACACATCCTGGGCCTACATAGAATAAGGAAAGATAGCTTCACACCATTTATCCCGAAAGTCAACTCATACGAGATGAGAAGCTCTATGAAATTCAATTGCCTTATGAGACAAAACCTATGAAAGGAGGAAAGGCCGCTGCTTCTTTGAATTTACTTCCTAATAATCAATGATTTTAAACAAACAGTCAGATTTCTTGAGTTACGGGACATTAAATGCCAAGCACCACATCACGTTTGGTATTGCTTAAGCCCCTTATTTATGACATGTGGGGGTGATAGGAGAAAAAAAACCACAACGGATGTATTTGAAAATATGTTCTTTTCCTAGAAACTGTTTCTTCCATTTGCTTTTTTATTTGTCTCAGACACATTGAAATGATTTTATTTGCAATTGTTACACCAGTAACAGTTTCAAAATTTTTTCCAAGCAGACGCTGAAACTTTAAAGCCAAGTATGACAGCCACTGGGGTCTTTGTGGATTCTGATGCAGCCATGGAGAGCAATCAAAGCGCTGCTGCACACACGTCAATATTCTTCCACTATTCAACAAGAATCTCATGTCATTCCGTATTTATATCAGAAGATGTGTATCGTGACCACTTTGAACACCTGTTCGTATATAATCCACAAACTCAGCAAACTGAGCTAATCAGCTGACAGGAAATACAATGAACATAATTGTTGTACAGAAGATGGAATTATGTGAGTGCAGAAGACTCAAGTGCAGCATTCAAAGTACAGCACAACAGAGAAACACGGGGCTTTAAATTGCCCGATGCCTTACTAATTGCCAGTTACAACGCTTCATTATTAAATTACAACCCCATTTGCTTTTGTGAACTTACCAAGTACATTTCCTAATTGTTTTACTTGTTGCACACTATTGTTTGGAGTTTTGCTGCATCTTAAGATCAGGTTTTCCAAGGGTTTTGAACTAATTTTTAAGTGCAATGTCCCTAACAGTAGCAAGAGCCTCTCAGTAATCTCATTTACTGTTGGCGTGTTCTAAAATGCAAGTATAAAGTAGTTGAACGACCTGTCCAATACCTCATGCATGGGATGTCTGCGGCAAAACTGGAAACAGAGTGCAGATCATTTGACTCTGACATGTTCAGCACATGAAACACTTGCAAATGTTCTTTATCTAAATCTTAATGCTGGAATGTATAATCAGAAGTTGTATTTTTAATTTATAAAAGGACTTGGGACAGAAAGCCCTGAAAATTTCTACTTCCTGATTATTAAAATTGGATTTTATTACATTTTTTTGCCATTAAATTTACAAGTTTTCTTTGATGGAATGATAAGCAAACAGAACAATTTATCCTACTTCCTGGGTTAGTTGTCCCTCGAAGTTGCACTTTCTAGGGGTGTGCCATTGTCACCTAATTTCGAACGCTCACCTTTAACATTCAGCCTTCAAAATACCAGATGGTATTTCCAGAAAAGCAATTTAAATTTTAATTTTTCTTCATAAATCCCTTAACTAGTTAATCTCACACACACATCCCGGCAAAGCATACACCAATATTCCCAGAGTTGCCTGGCAACTACTGGGAGGAGCACGGGAGAACAAGGAAGCCTGCATGGATGAAGGGAAGTCAGTGTCTCCCCGACACGGATAAAGGAGGCTTCCAGCCAGTGTGCCCTGCTGGTTTCATTTTTGTTATTTCTGTGGACAACATTTTAAATACCTCCCATTATTTCACCTCAGATGCTTTCAAAGCCCAATACTTACACCCAGACATACATACACAAGTCAATACAATGTATTTTCTCCACACACATGGCTTCCCCCAGTAGAAGGGCTCACGGTGACTTCAAAAGTCATTTTTGAACTCTGAATATGAATTGTTGGAATGATGCTTATTTGATGGTGATAACTGGACTGTTTAAAACTCAGACTGAGCTATGTTTTCCTTCTGGCTTTAAAAACAACAAATTAGACAAACTATACATTCTGAAGAGACTTTAGTTACTGAAACATCCTCAACATCAAGACACACTATGCCTGTAGCCCAACTTCTAGTCTTTTCCTTTAACATAAATAAAACTAGGTTTATTACTTGTCTGCGTGCCAGATCTCTTCATTCATCTTTGCAGAGCAGCAGAACACAAAATACAACACCTTTTCTCAACCAGTAAACCTCCATTCTCACTCCACTCAGCCGTCCCGCTTATACTCAGAACTCATCTTAGCATCTCCCGGTGGTATTCGAACTCTCCATTGCTACCGCCAATTTTCTGTTCTGCCTCCAAATGCTTGCAGATGAGAGGTGAAGGTATTAAGACAAAAGTATGTTTTGTCCTTAACAGAGATCATCTCGTTACGCAGCTATAGGTCTAAACAACAGTCGTTCAAATGAGCCCGTGAACAGCGCATAGAGATTTATCACTGCATTTGACTTGCACATGTGTTTGTTTGCACATGTGTTTATTTTGGAAATATTCTGTGGATCACTCTGCAGTTAGTACTTTTCATCCCCCACTTTTCTGGGACACATCTCAAGAATTATGCCTGAATGTTCCTCATACTATTTACCTTGTCTCTAACTGCCTATCAGTAAAATGTACAGACTTCAAAAGGAACCCCCTAAGCACACAGTAGCAAACCCAGAGTGTCATAAAACACGTGGAAATACATTAATTTGGCTGGACTGATCTGTATTGAAGTCCATGAAGCTACTAGCAGTAAGCCAGGAACAGATGCCTCACTAGAAGCAATAAAACCCAAGATCAAGTACAGAAAAATCCTTCCCCCACTCAGATGGCACTTAATCGCTGCTAAATAGAGATTAGCTCTGAACCAGAAGCAAGAGATTGAATTTCCCTAACGGAACATTTATTGTCAGTCGTTACAACTCCAGACATTCTTCATATTTCTGTAAAAGCACACTTTCTTTACTAATTATGTTCTTGAACTCCATTATTCCATAGATTTGCATGTTTCACAGTTAAGCATATATTGTGTAAAAAAGTATATCTTTTACTACTTTTATAAACAAGACAGTGAATATCCAGGTCTTGCAGTGAAAGTGGTCAACTCTACACTAGCCTCCTGTGATCATTAATTTATACTTTCTTATAATCTCTCTTCTACTTAACTGTCTTCAAAACCAAGCAAGAGCCATAAGAAGTTTCCTCCCTGTGTAACCGCTCACGCTTGTTGCGCCTCTCTCGTTTTTGGAGACCCGAACACTGTTTTCAGTACTAGTCAGCCAAAGAGCCACAGTGCTGAGTAGGTTATACTACACTTTGAATTCTCATTAGCTTTTTTCCCCACCACAGCTGCAGATTTACATCTTATGCCTACTAATTTCCTACTTACAGGTTCAATTTTCAGGGCATTTCTGTAGCTCCCAAAGAAAGATGCTTGTGCTTTTAGAAATGCTCTTGCAACACCATCTCCAGTGGTTGTAGAGACTTTCTTCAATCTGTTCTTCAGTGCAGAAACCTGCAATCACACAACAGGTCTAGATCACTCTCATATGACAAACAAAGCTTAACACTCTGGGACACAGCTAAATGAAAAATGCGTTAACCACAGCAGCAGTTATGACAAGAAGTGACATTGTGAATTCAGAGTTGAATTTTTCAGTTCCGAAAGCATTACTTTTCAAGCTGTTTTGCTTCTCTAAGATATGACTGGATTCTATTCAGAAACCAATAGGAAAATAAAAGCTTCATTTCAACCTTCCCTCCTACGTTAAATCCACTGTTAACATGCTGTTGGGTACTCTTTTAAAGGTACTCCATGAAGTTCTGTGTCATTCTTCATTAGAATCCATGAAAGAATTTCAGTAAATTAATTCAAACATCAGACTAATAGAGAAACTGTTCTGCATAATCAGACCATCCACCACCACCACGGCTAAGAACAAACTCTGCAGGCCAAAAAAATTTGTTTGCCACAAATGCAAGTTAGTTTTTTTGTTTGTTTTAAGGCTATATTCCCTTGTATTTCAGAGACTTAATGGAAAATAACAAAATGAGAGTTTTATTTATGCATATGGTGGGTTCCCTTGGCTGGCTCCCAGACACCCACCCAGCCGCTCTCTCACTCCCCCTCCTCAGCAGGACTCGGGGAGAAAACACGAAGAAAAGGCTCGTGGGCCGAGATAAAGACAGTGAGATCGCTTACCAATTACCATCACGGGCAAAACAGACTCGACTCAGGAAAATTAGTTTCATTTATTGCCAATTAAAATAGAATTGGATGGTGAGAAACAAAGACAGAAACTAAAACACCCTTCCCGCCCCCGGCCTCTTTCCCAGCTCACCTTCCCCCTCCATTGCCAACCCCTCCACCTCCCCCCGGGGCAGCGCAGGGCGATGGCAACGGGCATCGCGGTCAGTCTGTAACAGGCCCTCTCTGCTGCTCCTTCCTCCTCACACTCTTACTCACTCCTCCCTCTGCCCTGCGGCTTTTTGCCCTTTCTTACAAAGGCTTTCTCTGGCGTTGCTGACGGGCTGAGCTGTGCCCGGCGGGGCCTGCGGAGCCCTCAGGGACCTGCACCGGCCTCCCCTCACAGAGGCCCCGCAGCCTCCCCTCCAACGCCTTGCCACGGACACCCAGTGCGACCCAGAAAACAAAACCTGTGGTTTTTTTTCAGAAGTCTCAAATTAACAACAACATTCCATCCTTCAAATTCGTCAGTACCTACTGAAGTTTTTTTTTCTTCCTGTTTCTCAAGAGATGTAAACCACCTGTGTGGAGAACAGCTCTTCTCTTAACCCTCGTTGCCCTTTCCCTTCCACTGTGGAGGTGTTTAATTACCTCAGGATTCACAGAGCTGCACTTTAGGTGAACACAGCTCTAACGGTCTCATTACCATTTACACACAGACACTCACCAATCACAACTTAGGGAACATCAACTAAACACATTTCTATGCAGACAGACCTAAATCTACCATGATCCAGGTTACCGGAATGTTCTTTGTCTTCTGCATACACCAAGGGCTGAAGTTTTAGAGGACTATCCATTACTGTTCTCTGCACTTCTGAATTTCTCATGCACACAAGAAGGCTGTGACTTAGTTTGACATCTCTTTTCTAGCGCTTAGAGCTCAGTAACTACTGAAGTAAGGTTGCGTACCTATATATTATCGTTAGTGACAGCATTTTACTTTCCCAAATACAGGCTGAGAAAGGAGATAAAAAACCCTTTCAAAGATTAATATCAAGCTTGCTGTGCCTGTACTGCAACAGTTATAGGTTACGTTAAATCATTAACAAATGATTATGTCAGTAGCAATTTTTGGTGTTGCAGACAGAACCAGGACAAGGTAAGTTTTTGAGACAGATCTCACACAACAGAAAGCAATACAAAAACAACAATCTGGGTGTCGATTCTCAAAAGAAATTCAACCAGTGCTTTTAGAGGATGCGGTCACGCCACATGCAAACCCCAGGCTGGATGAGATATCTTACGCAAAAGACAGGAAGGAGCCACAATTTCCGAAGGAAAGCAGAAAGCTGGGAAATCCCTGCTCATCTTGATTTGCAGAAGAACATGAATGACTTCATAGATATCCATATTATGAATTTAACAGGGGCAAAAAAATATATCTATCAATAACTAGCAAATCTTTCTTTTTCAAATGTTATTCTGAAAAACGCCATTGGGGTAGCTCTATGTACTTTGAATATAACAGATTCTGTTGTAGTGAACACAACTAACTGTGTTTTCTGAGCCTGTGAATAATATATAATAAATACATATAAGCTGATGGTTCAAATGCTCAAATTAGTTTTCAAAGACCTTCCCCCTATCTTCCAGCTCATAACAAAAGCTTATTCTGGCCTCATCCACATCTCCAAAACCCTACCAGATGAGTTTTTTCCGCCTCGGAGTTTTGCTACCAGCCTGCCTTCGTAACAAACGGCAGCCTGATTTTACTGAAAAACTGTTCCTGAGGGCTACAGTTTTATCCCTCCTGTAAGCACATCCCTCACTTCCTCCTTCAGAAGTCTTCGATCTGGGGAAGGCAGGAAAGTGGCGCCTATTCTTGCCCAACAAGTGTTAAATATATAATCCGTATTGTGCACTACATTTTCTTCTTTTCAAACTAGATGTTTTATTTGCATTTGTGTTTAACAAAACAGTTGCAAAGAGATTTCCTTTAAATTTTCTGCAGCTTCTGTTGTAGAAGGATTTTCACTGCAGTTATTTAGTACTGCAGAAATAATAAAGAGCGTGTCCAGCATTGTTTATAAATCTGAATGCTGTGGCTTATGCCAATGATGCATGCATTAATGAGCCCATAAGCACACATTAACATAATACATGATAACTGACTTAGCCTAACATGCCCATAAAATAAGCTGACTCCCATTCACTGAGATAATGTCTCTCAAGAAGCTCCGTTATTCTCAAAATGTGAAAAGCTTCTTCAGATTTTCAAACCTGAGCAGCACACTTCATGTCTGAAGGAGTCTGATGTCGTAGGGATGAAGCGTGTGTTTATTTCCTATACTAACTTCTGTAAAACATTTAAAGGCAGTTTTCAAAAATGCAATAAAATTTCTCCAGCTCTGAGTAACTTCCAAATTCATCTCAAACATTTTTATAAGTGGTTTTCTTTAAACGTTCATGGGAAGATAAAGAACTTGCCGTCTATACAGAAGGAAAAGGCTCTATGCTTCATTTTACAACAAACTAAGAGTTCAGAAGGCTGGTCCCAGCCTTTCTGTGCTTCAGCTTCCTGTTTGGTACAGAAGTAGAATATTGATAGGTATTTTGCTAATTCCTTAAGCTTTCAGATCATTTGCTCTCTTCTAAGGCTAAACTGAATACTGTAGGATGTCTATTTTACATATGTACACTTTTAATCAGGACTATTGCAACAGGCATGCCATAGTTCCTAAAATAAGAAAATGTTAACAATGACATATTTAAAGGGACTAACAGGTAAGAAAAAAAAATTCATGTTTGCTCTGGAACAAATTAGCACATAGGACAAAGTACATTATACAAGCAGAATTATGATTATTTCCTGCCTAAAGAGGCAGTAATACTTTAAAAAAATAAGATTGTGACCACTCAATATGAAGATTATTTCTAGCCAAACAGACACATACACATGCAGTCTACCCTCAGAGTGTTTTTAAAGAAGATTTTTATACTTCTGGCAGTTCAGGTTTAAAGGTCAGATTTAAACTATCACCATGTTTCAAAATGCAATCTGTGCAACGCAGCATAATGAAATGGTTCAGTAAAGGTGCTAGTGGAAATTCTTTTAATTAGGTCCAAGGCTTTTCAGTTGTCAACATGAATAAAGCAAGGAACATTCTATTGCAAACACAGTGTAAGAAATAAAAATGGATTCACCTTTAAGAAAATGGTTCTGCTATAGAGTTGTAGTTTAGTACTTTCTTGCTGTCCTGAAAGCAGTTGATTTCCCACCAAGTGAAAAACAGTAACGTAGGCTTCCTGCTTGTGGTAACTTGTTAATGAATGGACAACAGTAGCATACACAGCTAAATTACTGACAGCCTCAGATATTCATAGACTAGTGCAAATTTACAATACTCTCACAGCCATCAGATATGCAAGATCTCTTTGGCGCAGTACACTGCATTGCATCAGGGCTTCATTTAATAGAAACTACAAGTTGACAGAGCGAGCTTATGCTTTATTCCTTGTAATATGAAGCTCTGACTAAAACTAAGACTAGAAGATGACACTTATTTGGAAATACATGAAAAATCCATAAGGGTTGCATAAAAAAAAAATTACTACCCCCTCTTTGCTATTCCTTGCAACACAGACGGTGGTGTAGGAGACTTGTCAGCAGCAGATGCACTTATTGTAATCACAGTCCTTAATAAATCTCTTTTTTTAATATTGACTATTTTAAAAGGAAAGTTACTTCCCAGGGCGTTCTCATGCTGCCAGATTTTCAGCAACATATCAGAAGCAGAAGGTGAGAGAGGGGCAGTTTTTCACATTTCAAATAGTTCATCGGTAATGCAGTAGGACACACCTTGATTTGCAGGGATCTGACCTGAACGGTTCAGGAAGTCTGACTGCCGCAGGTACTGCTGAGGTAAACTCGGGCAAAGAAACGACTTAATGTGATCCTGCTGGAACTGTCCCAATGCTGTCCAGCTCCTGGGACACAAATGTTAACTGGAAAGGCATTCCACTACAGCCTACGCTCGTTTGGATCCTAGGAGTAAAACATTAACGAATAGTTCATTCTGGATTTGTGAGAATCAACAGTTGAGGCAGCAACTTGACTATCATGAAACTCAAGCACAACTCACTACCTGAAGCTCTAAAACAATCATAGGACTCCACGGCATTGTTTTACTCGATTAAAAAAGCTGTTCAAGAAGAGGGGAAAAGCAGCTTTAAAAATTTTCCACTGGATTAATCACCTGATGGCAAACGCACCACACAGAAGATGTTTCTACTCACCGTTGAACAGAGAGAGATTTAATTTAGCAAAGTAAATTTTGTGTCTATTCAGCAGCGCGTGAATTGCTCACTGTTCACATTAGGTAGCAAAACTGGCAGGGTAGTTTGACATAACAGCCATTTATGATTGTGAAACTGCCGAAGACATTTTGAGTTTCTCAGATCATGAATGCATCTGTTTAGACCGAGACCAGTGGGGAGACGCACTCCCAGAATCTCCCCGTCCTCCCAGGGAAGCAAAAGAAGAAAAAAAAGTAAAAGAAAAAAAGTATAATGGATTGGCTTTAGACTCTCCCTGCTGAGATGAACAACTTGATCCACTTACAGTTCCAAACACATGATGCATGAAAGAACTGACAGAAATTCAATTCTTGCAAAGAAGAGCAGCTGCTCTCTAGTGGTCAAAGCCAAATATTAAGCAGTCTGAAGGAAAGGAAAAGACCGAGGAGAATACTTCATTATCTAGGTAACTAAAATAATGAAACAAAGCTAAATAAGACATAAACACTGATCCCAAACATTAATTACACAACGCAACACGATTCAAGTTAAGGCTTTGTTGCGACAAATATTCATCCCAGCTGTATTTATATAGCAGTTGTGAAAAAAAATACCCCATGTACGTTATTTGTGAGCCATGCCAGTTAATTGAATTTGCTGGCAGCACTTCCTCTGCTATGCTCCAAACATCCTCCAAGATAAAATGTAGCTTTTAAATAGACCTGTGGAAAACTGAATCAAGAAATTTGAACTAATAAAACACAACTCTTTACTGTTATAAAAGTGAAGTAAAAGTAAATAATGAAAGGAAGGAAGTCTCTTAAAATTTATTACATTCCAAAGCTTGAAGTTCTGTGTTTATTGGTAAAGTCTCTTCTGATGTTCTACAGTGCGCCTACAACAGCTCCTTTAATGAAGTCTCATAAAATCTAATATAATACTTGATTGTTGACAAATCATATACATGGTTTGAGGCCCCGCACTCACGGTATCCAGACATTTCTTACATAATTCCACGAGATTTACAAGTCTGTCATTCCCCGGCTTGTGGATAATGGCACGGGTGATGACCAGCTGGCAGATTTGGATGCTGGGAGTGAAATCGAAATGAAAAACTATATAAAGCCAGAAAATTTCATGGAAGCAACTTTTATAGACTAAGTGCTTGACTAAAGCCAAAACGTTCACAATCAAGATGGACCTTTCATCCAGAGCTCGCTGTTTCAAAGAATGGATCACTCCACAGATCACAGAGAAATGACAGGATGTCACAGGAGGCGGCACTGGGTACTCACCATTACTTGAGTTTTTCCTCAAACAGACCCGCTTACATTGAGCTCCCTCCATATCAACTTCCTTTCTCAGCTACACATTAGAAGGTATAGACCTAACTGTCAGCTCAATATTCTGAACTAGTAAAAGAAACCCAGATTTTCCCCTGCCATTTTCTCCTAAACAGTCACCCTCGGAGTTAGAAACAGCTCCTTACACTCTTACTCACTTTGCTGCTCTTCCCTCTCAGCTTCTTTAGTGAAGATGATTACAGCAGCCAGTAACAAGCTGGATGTATTTTTGTCTCATTAAAGGGAAAGATCAAGTATTTATACATTATTTCTATCAAGTTATTAAAAAATAAATTAATAACCAAAAAAAAGTTTGAATGAGAAAGAAAGTTCCAAACTATATGCCCTGAGCACTGCTAGAAGTAAATATGAAGTCGTCCATTTGATATCATAATTCAGGACTTAAAATGCAAGAGTTCATTAAAACTTACCTGGAAGAAGTCAATGGAGGGGGAAAAAAAAGTTCATTTGAAAACAAAAGTTACCTAAAAACACAGGATTCTTTCCCCCCCCCCAATGGAATGGATAAAGATGGTTTCAAACAGTGCTTGTTTTTCACGCCCTGAAGAAAGAAGCTTGAATTTTTGTTTCCCGTTCAGATGGCACCGTAACCTGTGCGGTTTTCATTTATCTTTTCTTCCCCTATCGAAGATTAATTCTTTAGAGCAAACTCGATTGTGCCATTCCAAAAGTGAAACCGGGTTGCTGCAGCATTTCTAGCTCCTGTGAGTGTGAGCTAATTTTCATTAGGAGGCTTAAAAAAAATATGACTGCAAATGTTCAAGCAATCATGTCTTAAAACTTTGAAACTGGAAAGAATTGAGGGAAGGCAGTTTACTGATAACAACGAGAGTAACACAATGAGACAGCTCAGTTACAAACCAAACGGGTCAAAAGGACCCGTTACTTACACCGTTAAGTAATGGAATAGTTGAATAAATCATTTCATACATACCACATCATTAGGAAGGCTCTGAAGGTCATCAAAAGGGGTTTCCAGTGTGTTGGTGTCTACGTTAAGAATCACTACATCTTCCAGGGCCATGTTTCTTACTTTCTAAATACAAACAAATTCAGGAAAAGGGAAAGGAAAATATAGGTATGTGGAGTTACATCTTATGCATGAAGGACACAAGCGATGGCGTAACATCATGGCACTACCAAACTTCAAGCATTTTAAAAACAACCAACATTCCTCTCTTTCTGTCATCATTTATTTACTCACATTTTACAATGTTGAAGCATTAACCTTCAATTTGCACATGCAAGTTCTTAACATTGCACATACCGGCATTTCTGAAACCAGAGAGTTACTGTTCGAGATCACTGAGGCAATGATTTACTTCAAGCACCTCTACTAATGTCTATTTTAACTCTGGCATCCTGTTTGCACAGTATCTTTTTATATTTAAAAAATAATTTAAATAACAATAAATAGTGGATTTTCTAGGAGTTCGGAGTTGCAGTAAGTCAGGGATGGGAACTGGTTTCCAAATTCCAGGTTGAATTTTGGAACTGCAATACAGACAAGTTTACAACTGTATTTAAGTAAAATAGACACTACCAGAGGTTAATAAACAAAAAATTAAAATGAAGAAAAGCTGAGAGAAAAATAACTCCACCATATCCATGTCTCTTAACGTCCAGCGAGCCTAAACTTTTTATCCTGTTCCAGTGAACTGAGTGGAAGAAATGTCTCTACTCTAGTTTGGGTTTTACATCATCTGTAACAGTACGTGGACAAAAGAAAAGCATAACCTATTTCTCAAAAGAACGATCATTAGTACCTTCGACTCTAAGTGTCCAAAGCTATTGGTGATCTACGCAAACTGAAATACTGTCAGACTTCATTTCCCTGCTTAAACAATAGTAAATGAATCACTGCTAAGAAACAGAGCAGAATTTATTTATTTTAGCACTTTTTTAACTAACAGGAGAACTGATTTTTTTTTTTTTTACTGACCAATCGTATGTATATAAGCCCTCTTCAAATAAAGCTTTGAAAATTCAAAATCAGAAAAAGTGGAACTATAGAACATGGTAATTAAGGAAATTTCCCAATGATGCCGTAAACAAACCTCCATACCTATACACAGGACCAAAAGCAAGTGACTGAGGAGGAAAATGAACAAAAACATACTCAATTTTTAATTAAGGTTTTGCAGGGTGGGGGGAATTGTTTCCTTTAAAAGAAAGGAACTAGAGCTCTAAAACAATGGCAAAGTTGAGCCTTAGGCATCTAAATAATTACCTTCAGTGTTCAAGGCTCAGTCCTCTGTCTATAAAGAAAACTGCTGTGTACTTAGGGGGGGAGAAAAAAACCCAACAACTATAAAAAACACTCTGTAGACATTTAAGTTTAAGTCTTCCATGAGAAATTTCTTTAACTTAAATGGAAGAATATTGCACTTAATGCTTTCCATGTAAAAAGCACATGTACTGCATGACAAACCAGGTACTTTCCTCTACATTTCAGGAACCAAAGGTCACACTGTTGGCTGCATCTGATAAACTCTAAAGCAATCCAGGAGTCTTGCTCATTCTAGGAGTCCGGAAGCACCAGACAAACTGATTTGCTCCTTCCTGTTTCAGAAAATTAAAAATCTCACTTATACTCAGAGGAGTCTAAAAAGCTCCAACAAAAAGGTCTTGCAATGTGCTTAACCAAAGCCAGAAGCTTGTCAAAACCAAGTGCTAGCAGGACAAGACAGAAGGAATTAAAGCCTTCTCTTGATTCTTGCTAAAGAAGCCACAAATGTGCTGGCACTGGTCAGTGGTGTTTTTGTACTTCATTGATGAATCTGCACCTTCTCTTCAGCAAAATGTTGGGGTTTCCTGTAGCAAAGAATAGGCTCGTGACAGGGCACATCTGCCGAGGAGCAGAGCACAACAGGATGTTGCTCATGGTGCAAGGACTATAAATGCTGATCAATGTAATTGTCTCTGCACATGGCCCGGAAATAATTGCATCCGAAAGAAAGGCTAATATGAAACTCTGCTGTGCCGTACCTTTCCACTGTGAAGAGCACAACCTTACTTTAAAACTTTTCAATATTTGTATTAAGACGGTGGATTTCCCTGGAGACAAGCCCTCAAATTTAATAAAACACTTGAGACTAACTTGATTTATAGCATCTGTCTTGCAATGCGTTTAAAAAAAATACACCTTTTCAATGGTCCAATTGTGGCTCATCCTAGAGAAATGAAGACCAACCAGTTCACCTTAATCCTTGCTGGTTTTTATCAGCTTTCCTTTTACTGTAATCTTTGATAAAGGTATTATCGGATAGTTATAAGGGCTTTTGTCAAATAACCAAACGGTTCTTTTGCTAAACCTAGTACCTATCAGCCCAACTGACTTGGAAATAAAAGTATTTACTCTCTTGCTGGAATTTTAGCAAAAATTCCCAGCATCCCGTTGCATTTCTCACATTAAACCCCACTAGACTCTATGAATCCCAACTACACGTAGATCGTTTTCACAGGTACAGTTTGCGCGTTGTCGTCATTTTCTCAAAATACGAAGGGCTGGCCACTAAGCCACACACAGGCACATTCCACATTTCACAGCTTCCTGAATATCTAAACAAAATTCTACAAATCAAGTGATACCTGTTGTTCAGTATGTTCATATTTTGCTGAAAAAACATGGAGAGGCAAAGAACAAGAGGAAATATGAACATTACAGTTTCCTTATTTAATTTTACTGCAGAGTAGGGATTTGCTGAGTCAAAAGAAGTGATTCAGTGAAAATGTGCATCGCACATCACTACTGCAAACCTTTCCTAACCATCTTTACCGAATTACTTGTAGCCATAATTAATCATCTAAAAACCATCAAATCGACCTAACATCTACACCTGCCTTTTATTTTAAATGTCTCTTTTTAAAAGAGTGGAGAGGTATGGAAAGCTGGTTTAACAAGCACCCTGAACCCATTGTTTATGGCCTCTATAAACATGGCTTAGTAAGAATTACTGACTTAATCAGAGAGAACTTATCTCCTGGTGAAAAGAGCACTTTAAATTTCAGAAATGGCACCTTTACTGTGAAAATCTCTTAACTTTTCAAACAAACTCCAGGGGGCCTTAAACACCAGGTCAGTAAATAAGCTGCAGTTAGTGGGGCTGTCCTGCTCACAAGCAGCCAAACACTTGAAGTAATTTAAATGTTTTATGTGAAAGTTTGCAAAAACACTGAGAAACCATATTCTAATAGAAGTATTAAGGCGCGCGCCTCTGTCTCACTTGGATCACATGCTAGAAGCAATATTCATCAATAATACTAACACGAGTTTATACTAAATGTTATTTTATTATAAGTGTCTGCAGTTGGCAGTTTTTCTGTTTCCTACCATAAAAAACTCTGAAGTTAAACTTCTTTCAGGTGAACAATTTTATTGAATAATTAATTTAAAAAGAATAAAAACCAAACACCACCCTCCTACCCCCCACCCCGAAAAACGGGTTTGCATAACTTCATGGCTAAATTGGTGCCAAAAACATAAACCAAGTTGATCACGAGGTTTCATAACCAGACACAAATGCGATCAACACATTAAAAAAAGTGTTGTAGCAGAAAAAAGAAAACATACCGTCCGCTAATTCTTTTGGGAAGGTAAAACTCTTAAAAAAACCTAACACTATTAGCAGCTAGTTTGTACACTGCATTTGAAATTATTATGGAAGTATGATTCCCAACAAGTCTAAAATCCATTTGCTTAATGACTTGTCTCTGCTTAGTTAATAGTTTCCATTTATTTTCTTAAGAAAAACACCACAACACTGCAGACAACAATGTGTCAATCTGGCTGCCAGAAGCAGGAAAGGCAACGGATATAAAATTTTATTATTTCATGCCCCAACAGCAGCCAGAAGGACTTAATGAAATCACCCTTAGATTTACAATCTGAAATAGCTATTCAGCAGACAAAGCTGGTTAAGCTGGATGTGCCCCCTGACCTCCCGGCCCTTTGATCTGGGCACAGCAGGTGGGCTGCTGCCCCCTCCCGTGCATCTCCCACTCTTCCGCCGATCTCCCAACCTTGATGTGCAGGACCCTGATCCTGTACAGGTGAGTCTCAAGATGCTTATCACAAGCAGCTGCGGCCAACTGAGTGACAAACATCACCAGTGCTGAGCTAACCCTATTGTACGACAGAAGAAAAGCCTTCTACGCTTACTGGTAAGTCTACTTGGAACTGCATGGTCTGCCTTAAAACTTACCCCTCAGTCATCCTCACGCGCAGAATCTTTTATGAAAGCACAGTTGTTATTTTCATTTTTCCAATAATTGGAAAAAAGACAATGTCATAAGTAATCTGTCATATTTTTAATTCATTTTTATGAATACTCCTGAAGCCATGTACAGCCATATTTCTAGTACTTGTGAGTGACTAAATTATATTTAGTTTTTTAAGGCCTGGATTTAAATATATATATAACCCTTTCACCTAAACACTGTAAAAAAAGCTACACTTCTTCAGTTATAGCTAGAAAAGGCAGTGACTTACTAAGTATAAATGGATGGAAAAAGCTAAGTATTACTCCTCACCCCAATCAAAAAAAATATAATTGACAATTAACACTACCACTGGAAGATGCCAGCGGTCAGTGAATTCTCCGGGTGCTGACTGGGGCACGGGGACGCCTCGTGGCACCGGCAGCGCTAAGCCCAGGCTGATCTCGCAGCTGGTTAGCTCAGAGCCCCTGCACGCTGCCTGGCCTGTCACACCGGATCGCAAACCGCGTCCTCGCGGCTAGCAGGAAAAGACCAGGTAAGCACGCCAAAAAGTGCTTCCAGAACGTGTGCGTGGGGTTGAGAGGACTGAACACAGCCTTCCATTCATCTGTCTGCATAAGGAAGAGGCTACCGACACTAAGTGAGATCACCTGCCGTGTCCTGGCGTATTAAAGACAGCATGAATTTTAGTGAGCCTTCTCTTCCTACGTGAACGTATTTACTCATACCAGGTACTCAAACGAAAACAACAACCTGCTCATATACATGCTTATGCTACGCTTTACGCTGTGCACAACTGTCCTTCATGCTTAGGAAAAATGTTAGGAAATCATGTTAATAAATGCAATGTGGTTTCACACACAAATTCCTTCTGGATGATTTTGCAAGAATTAAAATTCTAAAGTCCCAGAAAAAGTCCTTGAGTGACTGGACTATTAAAGAAGAGTATAAGAAATACTTTTCGAATCATTAACTTTAACCCTAAAGGCTGGTTTTGTGCCCCAACTAGAGCATGATACGGCTGGGCACTATTGTTACCTGAAGGGCTGGAAGCCTGGCACGGAGGAACATGCTGCCAGCGGCTCAGTACCTGACAGCTCAGCAGAGCTATCCCCACCGGTTAACCAAAACCACATGTGCCTAAATTCCACTAGGCAGTCTACTAGGTCAAGGGCATTCCTCTTCCATCAGCCCCATCACACTAATAACCGCTGCTACAGAAACAGTTGCTGAAACAATCGTTTACTATGACAAAATGTAAACGGCTGCCAGCTAAGTTTGACACCGCTTATTGCACAAAGGTCAATTTAATATCATTTGAACACTAAAATAGCATTCAGGACGCAGGTAGAAAATAAAACAAGATTATGCAAGGGATACATTCATTTGACAGAGTTTCATTTTCCGATCTCATTATTTATCAGTACTAAGTACTTATCTCCATCTAATATGAATTCAATTAGTTCCGTAAGCATGTTCCATTATTCATGCGATAGCTCCAGCCTTGCTTATCCAACAGCTTATAAACTTTTAGCCTTCTTTGAAGTCACTTTATGGATTGCTAAATGGAAATCTTATAAAGAATGACTAACTAGGTGATGATAGAAAAGCTGAAAAATAAGAGCACAAAACACAGCTCTATATTTTCTACCAAGGTTTTCCCTCATAAATCAGTTGGAGCCCTCTGACCTATAACAGGAGATTATCTTATCTCACTGGAGAACATTTCAGTCACAGCAAATTAGATTTAACAGTCAATGGATATGCTTGATATTTTAATCATAAGAAAAAAATTGTCATTTTCCATTAAAATAACTGCTCCTTCTACAAAGACCCCGTGTAACACGGGAAACTGCAAACTAACTTTTAAGATACACAATGGTTTGAAAAAAAAGCTTCTGAGGTGAGAGAGAGGTTGTATTTTGTTTAAGATCATTAACATTTCTGCTATACTTCTTCCAGAAGACCCATTCCAAGACAGGGAACCCACAGAAGCAACACTAAAGCTAGAAACTGGGGGGTGGGGGTTTCCTGCATTCCAAATTCACCCTCCCCGTCGCACCACAGCTTTCTCTGCGCAAGTTCAGGCTTCCACTAACATTTACGCAACAATGACAAATTCTGCAATTGGAGCTGCTGGAGCAGAACCACGAGCCTATATATAACTGCAATTACTCCCATGGGGCTCTACGGTAGATAAAGAGCCCACCTGTCTTAACTTGAATAGAAGACTGGGGAATTAATCCTTACCCTGAAACTAGAACACGTGGATTAACAAAACACTCCTAAA
Organism: Phalacrocorax aristotelis; assembly: GCF_949628215.1. Classification (NCBI taxonomy): domain Eukaryota; kingdom Metazoa; phylum Chordata; class Aves; order Suliformes; family Phalacrocoracidae; genus Phalacrocorax; species Phalacrocorax aristotelis. The sequence continues at coordinate 11,626,682 of NC_134292.1, forward strand.
GATCTATTTGCTGAAGTTTCAGCATTTAAAGAAAAATGAATACTGAATAATGACAGCAGTTTTCAGCTGTAGTTTATAAAATTATTTTGATATGGAAAAATTAATACATTGTCTTTTTAAAAGTATACAAGTGCAAATCATGAGAAAAAAAATGCCTGTTGCTACTAAGTGGTTATTCTAACAAATAAAACACACAATATTATACCTACATATGAAGAAAAGGACAAAGGGAGAAAGCTTTCAGCATCAGAACCAGGCAAAGAGGTAATTGAGCAATTGTCCAGCTCATCTGACAAACGCCACCTTTCCTTTGCCCAAGGCACAGAGAAATCACGCGGCACTTGCCAACAAACAGATACACCGGCCCACTGTGTGACTGTATTTTATTTTTCAACAGAAAAAGCCCAGTTAGCCGGAAGATGCATTTCTATCTGGGAGTATTCAATTTACCCCCCAGAGCGGAGGGAGGAGATAAGACAGTTTGTTTTATTTATTTAATTTATTTCATAAGGCACTTGGAATAACTGTACTTTGCCAACGTGTGTCTGCGTTCCAGAATCTCCGGCTATTCCAAAGCCATACTGGATTTAGTACTAAACAGATTTTTTCACAAGTTACTAAAATGGATGAAAATTGGCTTCTCTGAGAACACCTCCTTTTTCTGAGTTTTTACAGATGGAGTTTGGAAGGCCTGCAGAGCCCTGCAATCTGAAAGGCTGAGACAAAGGAAGAGGTAACCGGTTTATGTGCCGAGGCAGGAGGGAGACATCGTGAAAGCAACTCCAAGGTGTAGCTATCAGTTTTTTTTTTCCACGGCCATTGCCAGGCTAACCATGGAGCTCTTTGTGAGGAAAAATATTTGTGCAAGCTGACAAGTAGCTGACTGAGATGTTATCCCATCCTCTACTAGGTCTCTTCCTTCGTTTTCAAACGGATAGATACCATAATAATTGCCAATGAATACTTGGTACAGATATGGGGCAGAAAGTTTCTTGATCAATATGAAAAAAATATGCAAGACTATTTCTTCCCAGATATTACTTCAGTCCCGTCTACGCAGTATTCAAGGGTAATTACCAGAAACCCCTCTAACATAAGCATATGACGTGCAAACAAATGTACGTGTTGACTTTTAAAATAATTGCTTATTCACTAACACATTGTACTGCAATTCTGTACTTTATTTAGCAATATAAAGGGCATGTAAAAAATCATCTGTATGCAGGATGGTAAGAAGGAAAAAAAAAAAAAAAAGAGGTCCTGCATATTTCATCTAGCTTCTCATGAAAAAAGTTACTTCTAAAATCACTTCATATAACACTGGGAAAGGGGAGAAGTTACAGAGCATACTAAGATGCCCAAGTTTTAACACATAAAGACATAGGGGAACATTCTTTCACAAAAGGGCATATGCATGTTATAATGTTTGGTCAGTATTTCCAGAGAAATTACAAATTTCTATGGACAATATAAGCACAAATATTCTAGGAACACACATTACTTTATGTGATGTAAAGCTCAGCACCGAATCGTTACGTATCCTAACCACTAAGCCTGAATTTCCAAACACGGGCATCTCAAGTAAGGACACAAGTCAATTAACTTTGAAGGGCATTTGCAACTCCCACCAGTTCACCACTGCCTGCTAATTTAAGAGCCTACAAAGAGGCAATGCTTTCCGGGCAGGAATACCTCTTCCCACACGGAGCACATAGACGCTGTTCAGACCTCCTGTGTAACGGGGACTAGGATTTTCATAGGCATCTAAATTAATAGCTTATGTTGTCGTCCAGATACTTCTGAGGAGAGTCATCGACTGTTTCACCAGTACTGGAAGCAAAGCAAATGTGCTATTTCCACTTTTAGAGTTTTTAAAAAGTCACATGAATTACTCTGAATTGTTTATATGTGAAGCTTTCTGTGAGGGCTGGTTTTCTGCCAGCTTTGTGTTAACATTAACAGCAAGTTCCTTCTCTTCAGATCTTTTGAACATTAAAAAAATTACAATCTGTCTGCAAAAGCCTAAAAGAGAACTGTAACTGTCAACATTTCGGTTTAATATCGACTCTGCCTTTGTGAACACAGAGTCAAACTAAGGCAGAAAACTGATTAAATGAAGCAACAGGATGGAGAGGGGAACACAACGTCCGCTCATCACTGCTGAACTGCAAGCGGAAAGTATGCCCAAGGAGCGCAAGGTACCAAATACGACTGCCTTAAGACTTAACATTACCACGTATGCTTAATTCTCTCAGCGCTCCCAAATTAACTGGATTATTTCATTTTTAAGCATATGAATGAATGTTTAATTGCTTGTAGAATTTGGCTCTAAATCATAAAACTATATATAGTTTCAGAAATGGTGAGAAAGACTTACCTCCATCAAACTTAAATGTATTCCAATGAGGTAGGGCATCGGGGCACTGCAAAGAGGGAAAAAAAACTAGCTTTACATTCTCGTAACACTGGATTAACACATATGACTTATAAAATTAGCTACAGGAAAATAACAGGACACTGGATTAGATTTTGCCTTAAAAAAATAGAATATATATATAGACACACACAAAGACAGAAACAAACCACGTGAACAAAATTTTATTCCATATTGAAAGATGTCTTTTACTCTGCGATACCCTCTCACTACTGTAAGGCTTTAATTTTTCTTGACATCAGAATTTCTAAGTGACTAAGTTAAGACAGGTACATAAGGACAGCTGTTAATCATATCTATAATACCGGGGTCTTTTTAAAAAAATAAAAGTGTTATTACAATTTAAAAAAAAAAATTTTTTTTCTAAGATTATTCTTTAGAAAAATTGATCCTGTTGTAGTGTTAAATGGTTAATTTAATGTATACACATCACCCGGTACTACAAGTTTTAAATCCTTTGAATATGGGTCCAGACACATTTTAAATAACTTATATTTAAGTATAAACCTTGAAATGTTTACATTTATAAGAGAAAAATATAAAAATTACTTTTGAACATCCTGAGAAACTCCAGAGGTACCGGGATATGCGCCTGTGCCACTATTCCCTTCAGGACACAAAACTTAAATGCACCAAGAGGCTCTGAGGCCGGATTTGTAGCCTCAAAGCCAGGTGCGATACTTCTGTTACCAAACAGAATGCTAACATTTAAGAGAAAGATTGATCTTTTCTGTCTTCTCTTCCGTGATGTTAGCAAACACCAACATGGACTATATAACACAAGAAGAACACTGAATGGAAGTTGTATCTTTGTGTATATGGCATTTCTAATATTAAGCTTATTACAGGACTCCCACTCAAGTAATCAGGGAAAGCTTATATTTGCCCTGCTTATTAGAACACACCCGAGAGGATGCCAAAGCTGCTAATTGCAAATATGGCATATACTGCCTGTTAAACGGAAAGCACACAGACAGACACAACTTTTAAAATAGAGCCTCATTTCATTTTGGATACAGAAGCTCAAAGAGCTCATTTTCAATTTCAGATTAAAAAAAAAAAAAAAAAAAGAGAGAAATGTCACTGTACTGCCTTGGATTAAAATATCTTCCATATTGCTTTGATAAACTGGTGCCTACTGCTCAGTAAGAGAAGTACAGTGCTGAAAAAACTCCTGCAAGACACCAGACCAGCAAAAATCACTCTGCTTCTCATTTTCATGAGAAATACCTTTTAAAAAATATTTACTGATACGCATACTCATATTTATCATGTTTATTGATATAGTGCCTAAAACCGCTACTTTGTTGGATGCTGTACCAAGAGACGGCAACAGCCTCTGTATTAGACATTCTACATGAAAACACTTTTTTTAATTTTGAAGACATTAAACATATAGAACTTCAAAAAAACCTTCCAAGTTCATTTGTAGAATACTGACGTGCCACGTATCACATCACGTAACAGCTTTCTGAGCCGCCTGGGCCGGCAAGACTGCCCCGCCCAAGCTTCACCCAACGCAGTGCCTCACGACGATCGCCCAGACCAGTAAATTGGAAATGAACTTGGTACAAATCCTGAAGGTTCTGCTTCCTTGGGAATCCCACAGACGAGAACCAGAACATACATCCACGCTCTTGGACAGACATTTTTACCATACAACATGATACACACTTATTACATATGGATTACTGCTCAACTGAGGAGTATTTTTATTTGTCATTTTGCATGTTTTATTTGTGACAAACACTATCTCTTTCACCCACATCTCTTCATTTCCAATGGCCACATTCCAGGAGCAAGAAAATACCCAGTAATTTTATGTTCGAAGTATAAACCATTGGTTTAGCTGCCAGCTGCACAAATGCTCAACTTCCCTGTGTGCCTGGCTGTGCTGCTCAAGACTCCTCCAGTATGCACCGAGATGAATGTGTTTCTAATTAAGTAGTTTCATGAACACGACAGCTTCAATCTCAAAAATACAAAGTCTGAACCTCGGCAGGAAGTCTTAAGACTGCAAACGTCTCATCTAGTGGAACCTTGGCTAACGTAATGAAAGGAAGCAGGAAGAGCGCAGTATTCCAGAAAGCCAGCCATTTATTAACGTGTCCAAAAGTAGAGCTTGTCACCAAGCATAGGAAAATCTGAACACACAGAAGTTAATTAACTCGATCAGGTCCATCTTTCAATCCTCCGGTTTACCAACAAAAGAATAATAAGAATGCCTAAACCCTTAAAAACCGTGCATCCCTAGCAAAATTTTAAGGAATTACAGGAAAGATATGGCTTAAGATGTATGGATCAGCTTTGGATGCGATGAATCACCTTTTCAATTTTCTAGTGAAAGGCATTACACGTAAAGGCAATACAGCGTATAAAACTATTACAGGGATTGCATAAAAGCTACAGTAGCCTGACTTCTAGCAGTGTTTTGAAAGCTGTTATTTCTTTCAACTTGTATTACTAAACATAAAAGGACTCCAGTCAGGTGCTTAGTGGGCTGTACAGTGCATACACTTGGACAGACGGGAGAAAGCAGGAGGAACAATTGGATACCACAGAACTATGAAGAGTGGGTTTAGCATACCCACTGATAGAAAAAAATAGCTCAGGTTTTGCTGATCAATATGAAAAAGGAAATTTTGAAGCAGTAATTTGTTAAAGTATAAAGTGCTAGTTTTGCAAATATTTGCGTTAGTTTTATGAATAGTTGCAGAGACTTCCACTAGGGAATAAGGTAGAGCACAAAAGGCGACACTGGGTATTTCTTTGAGAAACGTTTCGCACATGGGCGAAAAACCGGCCCCTGGGGCACTGGGACATGGCACTGGTGCACAGAAGGACAAGCAGACACGGTACCTGCTATGAAGGGCTCCAGAAAATGAATAGCATGTTTGATGCACAAGAGAAGGCGGGGTAAGTCGAAGGCAAATGAAGAAGGCTGACAAAACCATACAAAAATAATTCCTGTAAGAACTTTTTCAATGTGTATAAGCAATTGCTTGGCTTACAGAAGTCAGAGGGAAAACACTCCCTGGTCACAGCTTGGGCAAAGATGCCTGGAGCCATGCAGATGAGTCAGAAAGGTCACGTTTCATACATGAAGCAGAAGAAACACACACCATTTAGAAATGGATTAGATCTGGAGACTAACAAAGAATTTCCCAAGTTATGGGAATATACGAAAAGAAATTAACTCAGTTTTATCCACAAAAGCCTTTGCTTGTCATGACTGAAAGACACCAAAGAGGAATGACAAACAGGAGGCATCTACAAACATCCCAGCAGAGAATCAAGGGAAACAAATGCAGGTTTTAGTTTGCGTGAAAGGTGACAGGCATAGAGAAAAGCAGATCTGTGAGGCATCCACGGAGCACTTGTTTTTGAAGGTGCATTTGTGTGGAATTTGTTTATTCAAAACTGCTTTAAAATAACTGTTACTGTTTGTCACCCAAATGTGGACCTTAAAGTGTTTTCTCCATGGAAAACGGAAGTCAAATCATCTGAACACCTATTTTATGAAAAATTCATTTTGTTTGTCAGAACTGACGTTACTGTTCAATGACACATTAACGGCAAAGCAAAAGCAAATATATTTTAAGGATAATTCGCCATTAAAGCTCCTTATACTCCCAAAAGTTTAACTAAGCAAACGTCACAACCTTGATAAAATACAATTCTGGTAAGAGTATAAATATTTCCAATGAAATCTACCAGAGAGATTATAATCTTCTGTCATCACTCATCAGTCTGGCTGAAAAGGGAAAACCTAAAAGTAAATGTTGAAGGTTCATGTCAGCCTCCATAAATTGCTTTTATCACCATTTTCCTTTATCATGTGTTAATCATATACTGTTACTTAAATACTCAGCTACCATCCTGCACGAGGGAACACTCTGTGTCTCCTCTTCCCCATTCAGAGCACAGCATAATCACAGAATCATTTAGGTTGGAAAAGACCTTTAAGATCATCAGGTCCAACCACTAACCCAGCACTGCCAAGCCAGCACTAAACTATGTCCCTGAGCGCCATGTCTACACAGTCTTCTGCATACCCCCAGGGATGGTGACTCAACCACTTCCCTGGGCAGCCAGTGCTTGACAACCCTTTTGGTGAAGACATTTTCCCTCATCTCCAACCTAAACCTCCCCTGACGCAGCCTGAGGCCGTTTCCTCTCTCCTGTCACTGGTGACTTGGGAGCAGAGACCGACCCCCCCCTCACTCCAGCCCCTCTCAGGCAGCTGCAGAGAGCGAGAAGGGCTCCCCTCAGCCTCCCCTTCTCCAGGCTAAACCCCCCCAGCCCCCTCAGCCGCCCCCCAGCACACTTGTGCTCCAGACCCTGCCCCAGCCCCGCTGCCCTTCTCTGGACACACTCCAGCCCCTCAAGGGCCTTCTTGTCCCGAGGGGCCCAAACCTGAGCCCAGCATTCGAGGTGGGGCCTCCCCAGTGCCCAGCACAGGGGCCCCATCCCTGCCCGGCTCCTGCTGGCCACACCAGCGCTGACAAAAGCTGGTTCTTCCTAACCGCTATTTAAGTCCCGAGACATGAAATGCTCGAACAGTTTTTAATATTTTATTAGGTTAGATGTGTATTTCCAAGACTTTCAAGTGAACTTCAGTAAGACACATTGCTTGTATAAACAGGAGAAACACTCCACACAACCTTTAATCCTTCGGGGACCCATGACAGATTAAAGACTGCCCTTCAGAGCAGTCTTTACCTGCTGCTTGACACTTCATCAGTCCCGGGGCTTCTTACAACCACAACAACTAATTACGCAAAGTTGTTTGACGGCAGCCAACATCCATTAAGTGCAAAATTAAGAAGTATCAATTTCTACTGCGCATATTTACTGCTTAAACAAAATGCCTGCCTAAGTCTTTTGGAACAAAGAGAAATCTTATTACTCCTCTTCTGCTACGCTGGTTCCCAATGCAATCAGCATTATTTATAATCAAATGAGTTATATGGGTAAATATCAAATCATTAAAGTAGCAATGCATAAGCATGAATATGGATATTGTGGACTTAATGGCTATATATTGCCCATTTATTACAGTTGCATTTTTACAATTTCTTTAATTCCGTTTCCTTAGGCTAACTAGAGACCTCTTAATTATGCTCCCAAGAGGTGGGCAACTACTAATTGGAATAGAAGCAGGTGAAATAGAGGGATATTTCCTCTTAAGTGAAAAAAACCCACCCTTAAAAAATACCGCAATTCACCAGAAAAAGTAATGTAAAACCCAAGGATCTCAAAAAGGTTCATAGTTTATGGCTACCCAGGGATTGGCACCATTTTGCTTCATAGTTCCTCGAAAATTGATTAGATCACATTTACTAAGTTCACGTCTTGATACACAAATACCGACTTAACGTGTTGCTCTGTCACACCAGTAGGGCTTTACTCTAAGGCAGTCTGCTGATTTCTCTTCAGATTACTCATTGAAATGCAACAGAATTCAATCCAAAATTTATTGGGGTAATTGATGCAAATTAGAAACTTGACTGCATAAATTGGAATGATGTAGAAAACATACAGCTAAGAAACCAGAAGAGCAACTACAAGAGCTTTTAGTGAGTACACAGATGTACCAGGCTAAATCGAAATGCCTACCAAGAGGCTCACGAGGAAGGAATCATTGTTTCCCAAGCAGCAGGAGTACTCGCCCTCCGGTTACCCCCTCCACCTACTTAAAGGAGCATATTGAACTATATGCAGATTTAGAAAACAGGAGAAAGGGAGTTAAAAAAACTCCTGGAGAAAGGGAAAACTGCACCAATAGAAATGTTTGTTCAGCAGCTGTGCCAGGGTGCTCTAAGAAGGTGGCTCTCAGAATATATTAATGTTGGCCGCTAAGCAGTCTATCTAATATAAAAGACTGTTTTAATTACCCTAGAAAAATATACTGTTGCTGCTGGTAAAAGCCCACAGAATAACCTGAGTGACAATGCTCTGGGACTTAAAGAACATACTGAGTTGTGTTACCAGGTCAGCAAAGACAGGCTTTTCTTACAGGCTAATTTTAAACACAGACACAGAGAGCGAAAAGGAAGAAAACAGACACAGTGGGAGTGTTTTTATGCCACATGAAAAACAAACTGGATGAAGTAGTGAGGAAAATTAATAGACTGTTTCTTTCGCATCAAGAAATGTTTAAATTCCCAACAACAAAATAGATGGACAAGATCTGGCTAAATGTAAGCCGTTGTATGTGCTTGGCTACTGATGCTTGGTGGCGGTACCTCATTAACCTGCGCTTTTGGCCCCTGTTGGCATGTACCTTAAAAAAAATCAAAACAAGCCCCCGAAAACCCAAACCACAACCACCCAACCCCCCCCCCCCCCCCCAAACCCAACAACCACCAAGCAGTGCTTCATATGTTTCCTCTGTTATTCTGTATTCAAAGAAACAAGCAACTATGCATTAAGGTATGAAATTGAATTAGAGGATTCCCACCGATTTCTAGTCTCCTCCACCCCAAATCTTTCCCTGGGCTGAAAATATATCAAAGAATGGTACCTAATTAAAAAATAAAAATAAAAGATGGCACTCTTCCCCTTGCTTCCCCCTCCATATTAGTCTAAATTATAGGGGTCAGATGACTGAAGTCATCCCAGATACATGTACGTGGTACTACACCACTATTATTGGCTCAGCATCCCTCGTACAAAGAGCAAGTGTATCGAGAACAAATATTTTGAAGATACAGGCTTTTGGCATTTTCAATTCCATGGTGATGTACGTGAGTGAGGAACACAGGTGAATATTAAGTTTAAAAAAAATCCTTTTCAAGAGGAAAATGGGAAGAAAATTACCTCCCTTCCGCATTATAAATTAAAAAAAATCAGCAAAGAGCAAACTGACAAAATGAGAAGCCACAGTGTTTGGAAAGCACTTTGTGTGAAATGTCAATAAAAGACAAAATGCTATAGAAAAAACTTGAGCTTTAACAACGCCAGTGAAACAGATTCATATTGAGTATGTTTGTGGTAGAGCTGCCACTCCCTTGTAACAATATCCAATCACCCACCTCCTTCCTGCCTCCCTCGGGAAAGTGCACTTCTCTCAACAGCTAAAGGGAGCTCTCCACACCCAGCCTGAAGCGTCTCTTACGTGACGTTGGCCAAAAGGATATTCAAGCGGCAGGAGGAGAGTTATTCTACCCGTTTGCTCTCTGCAAAGACAGCTATTCTTCCTTTTTGTAGCTCTGGGAAGATCCAACAGCTGTTGTGTCCCCCTTCCCTCCCCAGGAAATACAACAAACTTCAAGTTTCACACCCACGGAGCTGTCAGTGTGTCAGTCGCGACCTTGCAAGTTCCCTTCATATGGAAAGCCTCCACTGCAAATCAAACGATTAAAAGCAATATTCCAAAGGTGGAATATACTTTTTTCAAAGACTTTCGAAGACCATGGGTAATACAGTCCATATACGTCCCTCTGTGATTTTCAAAAGAGCAGGAGAAGGTTCAAAAGCATCCTACAGCACAGTCAGTAAATGGACACAGCCAACTAAATGAACACGATATTTTGTATTCATAAGAGCTGAAGAATTCTCATTACTTTACATTTTGTTTCCATTTCAGCTCTTAAAAATTTTTATGTCACATTTGCAAAAAAAAATAACCAGGCAATAATTAAAATTAAACAAACTCTTTTATTTTAAATAATCTTGGGTCATTTCCCTGAAGAGGCAGACACCAATAAGCAATAATACCGCCTTAAAGCAGAGAGCACAGAGCTGATTTCTCAGTCCTTCTAGGCAAAAATGACGTCTCTAAGTTCACATGGTTACAAAATAGATGGACTCTATTTTGAGAAATATATTTATGGCACATAAATTGTTGCTAAATTGACTTATTCAAACAATTACAGTGTGTGTAGCTACCTCTCCAATTAAAGTTCATATCTGGCTACGGTAATCAGCTGTTGTATTTGTGAGCATGCAATTACAATCTGCTTAATAATTATACATTTTTAAATCATACTTTTCACACACTAGCTGGCTCATTCATTATGTGGACAGGTTGTTACGCCATGAAAGAATTCATTCAGTGGAGCTCAATGACTTGTGTCTTTATTTCCTTGGGTACACTGCCCAAGTGTTTGCTTTTTGCACACTTCTGCTCCCAACTGCGGGATCTGGACTTAGCCCCTTTTAACATGTCTTTGTCAGAAAGTCGATGAATACCTAATCTTCAAACCCAGCGTAAAAGCCTCTTGTGGTCCACATCGTTGTCCTGAAAACTCCTAGCAGCATGTACCTGAAGAAAAAGCTGGCAGCAGCAGCCTTCATGTGTTAATTACACATGCGAAGCCCATTATGCAGAGAAAGGGCACCTGCTGGCAGTGCAAATGACTAGAATCTGCCCTTCCTGTGCAGCGAGTAAATTGAAGGTTCATTTCTACGGGAGATAATAGTTTTTAGATTCTGTTCCGTGTATCCTCGACATAGGCACATACTTAACATTTAAATCATCTGCAGAGGAACAAGCTTCCTTTAAATCTACACGTTTCAGTTCCTAGCACTTCACTTAAAAATGCTAGTTATCCCGGCTGGTTCCTTACTCTTGCTTAAATGCAGAGGAAACGTCACACAGAACACTATCACTCTTAAAAAAACCCAACCAGCCTCCCCACCAAGAGCCACACTTACAATACGGTGTCGTATGACATGGTAAGTTTAAGTTTGTTTTTTTCTGAGAAGGACTTTTTTAAATGCCAGGGGGCAGAGGGAGGCTGTTTCTGTGGTTTCAAATCACACGACGCGGATGGCCAGCAGGCCTTGCCAGTAGAGACACAGGCACCGGCTCCCTCAGCCTTTTCCGTGTCCTTCAACACTTGACTACGTGACCACACAGCAGCAGGTCCATGCTTTCCTTGTGCTTTCCTTTTACTTCCAAGCCTGCAGAAGCCTCTCGTTACCCTTTAGATCCCCTCAGGGGTGTAACTCCAGCCAAGCTTTGGCCTCACTAATTCCATCCCTGCATGCCCAGGCAGCAATTCCATTAACTCTCTAACAGGGCTTGGAAGTTTAACTTCTCTAGGAAGCCTACGGGAAGGCCACTCTTTCTGGGCAAACTTCCCCTCCCCTGCTACTTACACAGAGGGGAGGAAAAAAAAAAGGCAAGTCACCCAAACTGAGGGTGGGAAGCAGCTGAGCAATGAAAAGCAGCAGCACCTTAACCTTCCTCTTTATTAATGACTCAGAGTGCTCATCCACCATTCCTGTGGCACAGCCAACGGGAGAGATGATGTATGGCTGATTGACTCTGCACTAGAGAAGAAAGTAAAAACTAAGAGACTGTTTGAGGGGACTGCAGACAGGGTTCTGACCTATTAACCGCAGAGTCCGAGACATATGCCTAAAGGCACACTAATCTGGAGACCACAACGGCGAGTAAGGAGGCTTCTTAGGCCACCTGCACAGCGTGGAATCATAGAACAGGTTGGAAGGAACCTCAGGAGGGCAACTGGTCCAGGCTCCTGGTCAAAACAGGGCCAGCTCTGGTATTATATGAGGTTGTTCATGGGCTGTGCCAAAACATTTCACATCATGATAATGAATAAGGTCTTGAAAGGTTTATATTCATTCCCCTAAACAAGGTAAATATGTCTAAACACATGCTGATAATAAGAGATCACCAGGGGAAAATGAAAAGCTTTCCCCTGCCCCCAACACAAGTTCAGGAAAGCAGAAAAATGAAAGTATCTTCCCCACTGCATCCTCTACTGCTGGAGTCTTAATTCAAATTTTAACATTTAGCACAGATATGCTGAGAACAGATTTTAATTACACAATGTCTAAGTTGCAGCATTCCACAGTAACCACTCATATTAGAGTATTTCAACATACCGATAGACAATTATATCTTGCCATGAAAATAAAGTTTTTCTACTTATAAGGTTGGTTGCTTCCTTAATATGCCTATGTATTTTTAGAGTAACAGTTGCATCATAAGAGGACTCAAGACTTACTATATAGAAATGTGAAAACTGTTGTGAATCTGAGTGATATATATACATATAATATACATACATACACACACATATATAGCCTTACCAACAGTAGTCCAGTAGATGTGGGGGCAGAAGAGGAATGTAAACGTGCTGCCAGAACATCGGGTAGAGCATAGCTGCAGACCCATGAATGCAGGCAGTTAACTGAAAAACACATATTAAAACGGGATCATAAATAAGACAAAAACCAAGCTTAAAGTAAATTTAGAAGAAAAAAAGTAAAGAATAACTTCTGATTTCATATCAACACGCTTTATTACAAAATATACAGTGTTCCTGTTAAAAAAAAAGGGGGGGTACTGGTGGGTGAAGCATGACTGGTTTATGGTGGTTGTCATTCAACTGGCTTTGTAAACAGCTGAGAACGTGATTCATTCGAGAACCAAAACCTGAAAAGAACACCCAGTGTTCAATAAAGCAACAGAAACACGGAAATGAAAACATGAAGGCAACGAAAAAATAGTAACAGCAAATCCCCCAATCCTGGTAATTACGATCCTGTAAATATCAGAAAACCGCACTGAAATTATAACAGGAACCAAAGCCATATCTGAGCTCAGGAAGATACAACGTGAGCAGCATACGTTTAAGAACACATCATACTAAACTCAGTGATTAAATTTTTTTATCTTACAGGTATTTTTGTCTAATTCCCCTTCACCAAATCATTTGATCCATTGAATTTCTCAGTTATATTTTTAAAAACTCATTCAGAATAGTTTTGGTGTTGGCAGGCGCTGACTGAGAAAGATCACAAATAGCAAACACAAGTGTCAGTCAAGCCGTGGGGAGAATCCTCACAGAGCTCCGGAGGAAATTATGTCTCTCAATCCTATTTCAAATGATAATTAATAATTGGGAAAAGAAGATAAGCAGGATATTTGTCACATTCACTACGGATATTAAACGGAGAAGGTGGTAATCCTCAACAAGGAAATCTCAGCAAAAGCTGTAGTCACAATACCGTAAGAGGAGGATATGAGGACACACACACACTGGGAGAAATAGAAAATAAATACATGAATCTGAACACACTCAGAAATAGACACACACACACGGAAAAGCCTGAGACGAGACAGGCAATCACATCCACTCTGACAGTGTTTTGCGGTTGAGAGTGTCTTTTAATCTCAAATAATACCCAGTGCAAGTACTACAATGTGCTCCACTTGTGAGGCACACTTTGAAAACAAGACTTGACAAAAGCCTCCCAGTTATTTGAAGGTACGATGAAATCAAGCATGTAACATCGGTCTGGGCAACAGGAAGGAGGGAGGACACTGCTTACAAACACCGAAAAGAGACATTCTAAAGGAGTGAGGTCCTTGTGGCGGCCTAAAATTGTGCAAGGTAAAACTAAGACAAATCATGACATTAATCCTAATCCAGTTAGATGTGGTGTAACCTTAAAAAAGAAGTAGACGACCCTCATTATTATTAATTTCACTTAAGAAAAACTACTGAATTATATACCGCTTCACAGGGAGCCCACGTCTGGTAAAGGAAAAGGTCTAGATGAGCTAATACAGTCTCTTACGACTCCATGTCAGGGAAAATGACCTGCAGCTCTGGATGTAGTTGGGCTTATGTTCAACGCCAAAGCCTTTATGCAATTCCAATGCAATTTCTGTAAATAACAGAACCTGGTTTTCTGATCAAAATACAGGTCATTAGGCGAGAAGATTGGAGACAGGCACATATTTTCTGTGTTATTTTTAAGCTTCTGAACAATACAGATCTGGAAAAGCTATAAGAATGCACCAAGGAACATGGATTTTGGAGGAGAATTACTGTGGTTCTTTGCAGTGTGGTTCAGGTAAGAACCACGGTGAGGTATAAGCTTCACAAGCAGGTGTTCTTCAAAAGCAGGAAAGTTACTATGAAGATGAATTTAAATATATTTTGCAATTTACAGCTCAAAATAGACACAGATTAAAAAAAAAAAACAACATCCAGAACCTAAGACCCAGTATGCCAAGTATAAAGCCATACAGCACTTTAATTATAAAAACTTCAGGAATAAACCCCCTCAAGTTGAAAAGCCAGAATTTTAAGATGTACCTTGTAGCTAGCTGAGATATTTTTATTGTAAGATATATGAATAATCTGTCTGTTTAATATTGGGCTTTTATATTTAATTCTGAGTTCCAATTTAATATTGAGATCCAATAATCCCTATCACCTAAGGAAAACAAGAAAAAGAATGGCTTACTGAGCCAGATCAAAAATCCCTTGTCTCCCAGTGTTCTGCCCAACAGTGGTCAACACAAATTACTAAAACCACTGATCAACACATTCGTCAATAGAATTGGTATTTTCTGTCGTCTCCGTCCCCATCAGCTCGCAGCTCCCGTGCCAATGAATTCAAACACATACTTTGAGAAGTGTTACTGTCTCTTCATTTTATGCCTATTCCCTCACAGTTTTAACAGGTGCTCTGTGTTTTGAGCATTTTGAGACAATAAACAATAAAAAAAAATAATCTCCTACATATCTTCTAAGGGCCACATGTGATTTCCTGTATTTCTATCAAGTTCCCTGCCTCCTTAGTGCCTTTACCAGGAGGAATGAGGCGGTCTAGTCTACTCTGCTTTCCCTCGTTAAGAGATTATTTTGTATATTTGCTCATTCATTTTACCCTCCTCTGTATTTGTCACTGGTTTACTTCATCATTTTCTATTTGGAGTAGAAAAGAACTTGTGCAATATTCACAATGTGGGCAAGCTATGAACATATCCAGTGGTATTATGCCCTCTTTTTTGTTCTCTACTCCCTTCAGAATAATTTCTTGGCTTCTAAGGCTTCAACTGTGTAATAAGCTGGCAATTTCATAGATAGATCTCTCTCTCTTTAAAAGGAATCCCAGTATCTCCTTCTGAGTGGTAAGAATTACTTTAGTTATTCAGACCACGATTGCTTACATGGTTTGAAGTGTTTTCTCCCAGAAGCATTATTTTTTATTTATCCATCCTATGCAACAAAATGACTGCCACACACTTTCTCTCCCTTTTTAAAAATGGTTTTTCATGAGTATCTTGAACAAGTTCCAGAACAGAGCACTGTTGGACTGCTTAGCAACTTCCAGGATTAGGAAAATTGATCATTTTTCTCACCCTTTTCCCCTCAACCTTTTAGACAGTTGTTTACTCTCAGGAGGATCAAACTCTCCTATGCCACAAAAATATATTTAATAGCATCGAAAAATTCAACATTGTTCAATCATACCTAGATTTTTAAGACCTGAGGCATGGAATTCTTTTGCAAAGGTCATACTTACTCTTCCCATGAAAGCCACACAGTCACTCCTCACCTCAGCAATGCCTGTTTGGCAGTGTCGTAACAGGAGGGACCACAAAGCCCAAAAGATCCCAGTGCTGATAACGTGTTTCGTAAGTGAGAATATGCAAGAATTTAAACTAGATTTGAACTACTGCCCTCAGGAAATAGCATCTTTGGAAGCAGACAGGGTACAGCGCGTATTTGAGCAAGTACCTGCTCAGTCTTTCTCAGTAAGAAAGCTCTTTATTAGCAGGTGAACATTATTTCATGGTCCATATGGGATGTCAGTGTTAGGATACTAATTAAAGGAAAATTTAGAAGCTACGAAATCTTGAATTTATTCTATATTTATGGCTCACGAAACACTAAAGATTTATCCCTACCCCATTATATTTCAACTTATCTTTATACTATTCCTACTGGAGAACATGCTCCTCTCACAGATCAGACGAAAGGCATAGCCTAGTTCCAAAATATCCAGCAATTAAGAAAAAAAGCATGCTTTCCCAATGTAATTTTTCCTCTATATTCTTAAATCCTTTATGTCTTCTGTATTAATTCTTCAAATCAAAATGATGTCTGGAAAAAAATACTATTTAAAAATTTATTTCTTACTTCAAAATTGCTTCTATGAGGATCAAATGGATTATTTCCTGGCATTATTAGATAACTCCGCTGTAGAGGAGTGAACTCGGCAATCCAAGGAGGCCCCTTCCAAGCCCCCTTCCCATCGGTTTTAAAACTCAGCAAGAAAAGATTAAACAGACATAATGCTCAACACTGCAGACATCTGAGCAGAACCTGTCACTTATTTTTGAGATGTACTCCCACCTTGCTCTCTGGCATGAATTCAAATAACATACTACCATGAGTAAGCACCACTACTGTTCTTCCAGTCTGCCAACATAAGGGCACATAAAAAAGAAACAGCATATTTGCTGGAGACCTCACCTGATTAGCGATTGCCATACAGAAAACAAGCACATAATAATAAGGCAGCCTGAGAAATGCCCAACTGTCAAAACTATGGGAATCCAGCATTTTGAAATAAGATTAGTTCTACTACCTCAGCTTCCTGCAGCTGTTGCTAGAGAATGTAAAAAGATAGCTATGTAAGAAAGACACCAATTCACTAATTCACTCTTTGCAGTTTAATACTCTAAAAGCCTTATTTGAGCAAATGAGATCAATGAGATTGTCATAAATATACATATATACACAAATTATAAACTGATGTTGAACTACAATAGGCCATCTTCCAGTGCACTTTACTCTCTCTCCTGATACACATACACTGCACACTTCTACAGATGCAGTACACAGCTACAAATGTGCAATATATACTGGAAAAAATTACCACCTTTTGAGTGTTTGTAAGATCATTTTTCTGTATTGTTCAGGGCTAAAAATAAAGTAGAAAGCTTAAGAATAAAGATAAAGTAGAAAGCTTAAGACTGAGCTACATAAGAATTAAGCAGTGAAAGCAGGGCTGTTGCAAAGGCTGTGCATGAAGTTCAAGACCTATACCAGCAGGTTATAAGGACAGCAGCAGAGCTCTTGGGAAGGAAGAGCTTGTACGTTTGAAACAGTAGCTGTAAGGCTGCTGTAGAACAAGAACTGTGCAAGCTCTTAGCTATGTAGCATCGCAAGGACAGCTGGTGATTGGTGTTAACCATACGTTGTCTTTTCCCAAGGACCGCCATTTCCTCATCCTGAGAGCCCTGAGGCATGCCATAAACCAACCAGGGAACAAGAGGTTGTGCATCAGAGCTTTCCATGACACGGAAGAAGTGACACGGCAAGCTCTCAGCTCCCGGGAACAAGAGAGTATCCATGCCTGAATGGTATTTTCTGCTTTGTACTAACACTCTAATATCAGAAAAATTACATAAAGAAATTCACCTCAGCATGATGGAGCCAAACAGAAACATCACAGAAAACCACAAGCTTAAGTCTTTGGAGAGTCATCAGCCTTCACGTAAGCCACGTTTCTAAACAGAGAGAACCTGCTGCTGCCCTCATCGCAAGCAGACAACACACCTTGTTGAGGCAGGGCTGCATGGGCAAGTTATGATGGGAGAGAGAATACTGGATGCAAGAAAAGCTCTTCTGCTTCATTTTTGCAACAGCATGCTCCCACCAGCAGGTGGTCTTTTGCCAAGCAGATTTTTATGCATTTTGGTTCATATTTGGCTTTTCGTGAGTAGTTAGATCACAGAGTACGTAAAGAAATTTAACACGAATAATTGCTTTAACATTTTGAGAAATTAAATAAATTCTCTTTTGTAGGGGAAGAAAGAAAATAAATCCAAGAAAATGGCAATAAACCTTCCATAGGTTCCTTACACATGGCTTATAAAATAGCTAATAAACACAGCCTCAATCCAGTTACCTCTAAATCTTATTCAACTTAACTATATTAAGGATATTTCAAATCAGAATTTGAATTTGATATGATGTATTATAACACAGAATTTGTTCCACCATAGAAGACTTTCTATCCAAGACTGTTTCATTTTCTCTCTCTTACCTGATATTATATTTAAGCCTTAAGTATGAAGTGTACTGTGCCTCTCAAAGTTAAAAGAAATTAACTGAAAATAGGTGCTTTCCACTGTTTTGTTAAAAAACTAAAAAGTAAAAACAAAGAAACCAACCCCCCTCACGCCGCACCACCCTCACTTTACTTTGAGAATTCTCGGTTTGGTACGTTTCCAGTTACAAGGTCTTGGCTTCCGCTGAGCACAGTTTGAAATAAAATAATGCAGCTTGTTCCTACTGCTGGAACATGCAGAGCAGAGCGTGCAGGCAAGGAATCACTGGCTCTGGCCCAACACTTCAAACCTGTCTTACACTGTCACTCCAATCTTGGAGCAGTTTATATATAAAGTTGTAAGATAAGAACACACAGTATGAATACCCCTCCCTACCGAAGCACCAGACGTGCTTTTATCTTGGACAGAGGCAAAAGGAAGAGAAATAGCAGAAAGATAGGGAAGAAAACACAACCCTACTTGTGAAATGGCTCATTAAGGAAGGCAAAGTGACAGGTAAGTAATTCTTCTTCCCAGGCTCTGTCACAAAGGGAGAGATTAAACCAACCAACCACACAAATTTTGAAATGCTTTGGATAGCCGTTCCCTTCTTCCCTCCTCTCTAATAATTTACTATTCTTTGCATTCTTTTGGTTTCTGAAATAAACACCTCTCTCTTTCATTTTATTCCATTACCAGGCCTGGATGTATTTTTGCTTATTTTAGTAGGCAGGACGTAGAGCACTTGGCAGATATAGAAGTTAAGATTTTACAAGTTTTCTATGATATTAAACTTTATAATACTTAAATTCTTTCAAGTTAAATGTGGGATTGATTGTAAACATTTAATAATTATTATTAGGTCCCAGAGTCTACTCTAACTCTCCTAGTTTTCCTGACCTTTCAAAATGATATTGTAATAGTTATTCTGAGATAAAGTATCAAGTCTTACTCTCTTTCATTATTCTGCCCTGTATCGACACACCGCTCTTACATGATTTTATGTACATAGTCTCAGCCTTCCCTAGTCTTTACAATTCCGTGAAGCAGTTTTAACCTCAAACACAAAGTAGGTCGTGGTCATACAGTAAGAGAGTAGTTAATACCATACAAAATGGACATGGAGGCTTGTATTTTAGAAAGGATCGCTCAAATACTCAGTCCACAGAACTAGAAAGCAAAATTCGTTAAACCATCTTATGCTCGTCATTCATAAAGGACAGCAATCAATACCCATTTACAGAGCCAACAGAAGGAAAACTTAACATTTTCTATTATAAAGAAAATCAGAGTCTTATTGACTGATAAACCTTGAAATGCACAACACAAAACTTTGAACTAAATCAAGCTGTGTGCTTGTTTTGATGTCCAGCCATCTCTAGAACAGAGTGCTCTAGAGTATTCAGCAGCTTTCATCTCTCAGACCCTTGATGGAGCCTAAGTAGCATTAGGCTACACCTTATCAAAACTTATCAAAAACTGCAAAAATGTGGGCTGTCAATGGATGTTAGCCCACTCCTTCGGTGCATCCAGAGGAGGTCACTGGAACATCCACGTGACAGTATCATTTATCTGTTTTTTCTCCTGTCAGGCAAATTATGAAAAAGGGACTTTGCTGCGGCATAAACGTTTGTACATTTACCTACCACAACCCCAAGACTTTGTGTATCCAAAAAACGCTTTTTCATTTGAACATTAGAGGCCAACAGAAGTTCAGTGAAATCATCACATAGAACCACAGAACTGAGGTTGGATGGCGGACCTAGAGATCATCAGATCATTTCCTACATACAACTGTCACTTTTAAAAAAGTACTGTGAATCAAAGAAATTATTCTGCGTTTTACTTACAGTGCTCAGCTTACTACTACAAATGAGGATGCGGCGTTCATACAGCATACTGGCATAGAGATGCAGCATGTTGTTGACATCGACTGCTACAAAATACTCTGTCAGATTTCTCTGGGAAGAGAGAAAATAATTTTTGATTCACGATATTACAAAAACAAGTGTCCTTAACAAAATAACAAGATTTCATCCTCCTATTACACTACATCCAGTACGTGGCTTAGCAAAAGAAAACAGTATGTCATATTACATCAGACTACTTTAGTACTGTTTAATTGCAATATCTTTCCCCTTTAGGGAGCTAGGTCTTGGAATAATAAAATTGATCATGTTTCACATACAGTTTCTTAAATACAAGGTACTTATCTGAGAAAAAAATATGCTCTATCATGTTTATGGAAACTTCAAAGCTGCCTGAGCCCCCACCCCCACCCCACCCTCCTCCTCCCCCCAAACAAAAAAAATTGCAAAACCCAACAATAAAAACAGGTATTTTAGCAGGCAATTCAAATAAGACAAATTCAAGTGTAAGCTCAGGCTATGCTAGAACAATTCTGATAATTAGAAATACACATGGGCACTTAACACCCAAGCTAAAAGCAGTTACACAAGTCGGCTGAACTCCTCACTTCAGGCCCTCAGAGACACGTTTCCTCTTGGTGGAAAACAGAAAGCACTTCCCTGAGGGGCTGGGGAAACTGAGGAAGGAGACAGATTATCAGCCCTCTCTCTGTGAACACTGCAGTGGGTGCCCATCTCTGATGAAGACGCAGGATTCAAACATCCAGTTTTACTTGAGTGATGAGTATGTTTACATAGCGTAAAGAAAATTAACTGCAGTAGAATATTGTAAGCAAGCACACTTGCAATCTGCCTTTAATGTACAGATAGAAAGACCAAGGCACAAGGAAGTAACACTGCTGAAGCTTTACATGTACACTTCCAGGCAGCCCAGGCTGCTTCCCTGCTTTTGCTGCTCAGAATATTAAAAAAACTTATGTAAAAATGACTGTAAATAACCAAAATTCAAAAAAGAAAGCAGAGCAAACTGCAGAGGAGGCTACAGCCACTTCGTCCCCCACATCATCCCATCAGCCAGCAACATTATCTGCTCATCATTACCAATGTAACTGCCCTGTGCACATGCTGTAGTGGCATGAATCATGCATCATTTACTAAATAATTAAGATGCCTCCTAATAAACAGCAGAATGAGATCCTAAGATCTTTACTGTCAAAACTAGAAAGCCCCATGTAAATAACTTGATCAAATGTATTATGTTATGAGGGGCTTTTACGGTGCAAGGCAAACAAAAAAGGATTTTGTTTGCAGAAGATATTTTGACTCAAAAAAACCCACCAAAACCACAAAAATAAAAAAGGGGGTGGTGGAATAAAAGCTAATAGACCCAAAAATGCTGAATTAGGGAACTTGTTTCCAAATAGCTTCTTTCAGATATGAGAGAGTTGCTATATGATAAAGACAGTCTCATACAAAAAGCACATGTGAGAGCAAAATTAGATTAGTCATGAATTCAAGTGCAATCTTAATCATCGTTAAATAAAAAAGTGCAGGAAAGCAAAAAGCAAATACGATCTAGAAACTTAAAGAAGCTCAACAAAGCCTATTAGCACTTTTGACAGATCCAAAGATAACTCTAAAACCACCAATACTTGGCCTGATAAGTCTGCCAAGATGCTTCATACTGTGCAAAAATATGTTCCACAGCTTGCCATCCAAACACAAAGAACTAAAGAAAAATTAAGCATTGTATTTGGAAGACTTTTGCACCAGTATCTACAGAGATAAAAACTGAGCGCATTAGATGAGCTCCAAGCACGTTAATAGAACACACTCATTCCGGACTTTGTTATGGAAAAGCTATAGCCGCAGACAGGTATGCTCAAAGAAGGGAAAAAAAAAGCCAACACATTTTGCCAAAAACCTATTAAACTATCATGTACTTTTTCTATATTTCTCATCCCATCTGTGCTGATTAGCATGATATTTTTGTCTAAACATAAGCTGTCTTCTCTACGGTTCTTCTTCCCCCTCGCGCCCATCTTTCCACGACGCCAAAACACAGCGCATGACGACACAATTACTGCAAATAGTGTGAATTAAAAAAATTTTTAAGTAACGCTGAACTCCCTTCGATGCCACCCAAACTAGGGGCACGGCACAATCCCTACACTCCGCCTGTAGATGTAGAGATGCGTGTGCATGGATGTGTTTATGAGGCAATGGTATCCACTAGCAAGAAGGAAATAGACACGAGGACTTGCTTTGCAATTATTCTTTCATCAAGTTTATTATAGTGAAATACTGGCTTTGACACACAAACGTACCTTCAGACGGAAAGATTTATAAGGTTTTAGTCATCTCTGCTCTCAGAAATTTGCCAGTGACACCTGCGAAGCATGTGGGCTGCATGGTAATGTATTGATACTAAGGAAATTCACGTGTGAGCTCTAAGTTTTATTTATAAGAAAGCTGTCATCTCTGAAGATGAAATTGGGACTTACACATGTATTTTGAAAGACATGTCTCGTAAGTGACAAAACCATGAATGAGTTAAATAAATATAAATGAAAGCGTTCCAATTTGTAGTATAATTGCTGTGTATTTTGTTCCCTAGGATTTAAACCTTTCTTGGGAGAGTAAAAAGTGGGGTTTTCAAAATAAAATCTGGGAACAGGTATCCGCAGTCCTCTCACAGCTCAGTAAGAGTACTACAAAATTCCCTTAGGCTCCCTTGAAAGTTCATTGCTAGATCAATCATCTATTTGATCATTCGCTATCTAGTATCAGTAAAAGCAAACGCATGCTGACTTCTGAGATTTCAAACAAACAAACAAACAAAAGACCCACACTTCTCTTCCCCATCATCTAATGAAGCATTTCTCACTGAAGGAACAAAGCAATAAGCTCCCTCCTCTGCAAAGAGTGAAGCTCAAACATAGTAACATGGATTACAGTTCCCTTATTTTATTCTGCTCTGGAACAGCTTCATTTACAAGACTTCAGTAAATTTCCTCTTAGGTCAATAGAGCTGAGTCAGGTTTCCTTCTCCAGCCTCATACTGGAAAGCCCTCACCTCATTCTGAAGTTTGTTTTCTTTGAAATATCACGCATTCAAAGTCTAACATGGCTTAGGTTATCTGCTACGCAGCTAACACTCTTTTATAGTGCCATGCTGCTGTTTGGGAGACCAAAATAATGAAGGCAATGCATTTTATCAAACGGTGTAAATACAGAAATAGAAATGGGGGAGGGGGTTTTTAAGAAAAACAGGCAACAAAAGATGTACGTTATAATGAGTGAAAAATCAGGCATTTTGAAATACAGGGTTGAATGACAGAAAAATACACCAGAACACGTTTACCAAGAAAACTTCATCATTTCAGACTAACTTACCTGATGTTTCTGAAAAACAACAGCTACTACTAGGAAATTTAGTCTTGCACTGTATTTCCTGCAACAAACCCAATTTATTTCTGAAGTCGCAATGCATTTGCCAATGTTTCGTATAACTTAAATCTTTTGAAAAAGTAAATGCTTGGCTGTTACATAAAGGTGTCCCTGCTAAATGTTTTTGCGACTCATTAAACATATTGATCTGACACAAAGTCAGATAATTCCAAGAAGTTTGTTAGCATTCCAGATAGGTCTGTGCAGCTCTCCATTAATCATTACACACAACTTCAAAGTTTGGCACTACTAAAACTTTTGCTAATATGGGTTTTAAAATGTAATTACTGATAAGATATGTAGAATTTTGAATAAGTCAGGCCAATTGATTAAAATCCATGAAGATTTATACTCATTTAATGTCCTTCTATTACTCCTAATATGCTCCAACTCTACATGGAAGTTGCATTAACAGACAGATAAAATCCTCATAAGAAATTACACACTACTCATTAGAAAAAAAAAAAAACCAAAAGCAATGACTGGGAAATAGAAGAGAGTCAACTGCCACAACAGTTAGACCAATGGATTTGATTTGTAATATTTCTCTCTCTTACAATGAGCCCTGGCTTTTTAAATTTGGGGGAGAGAGAGAGAGTGTGTGTTTGTATATTATACACACACACACACACGTGTTTATTAACTGAATGAAATGTTCTTACGCTTCTGTTCCCAGAGGTGCCCTGGTTCACCCCAGACGCTGCAGAGTCCATCCTTCACCGTGACATCACTGCACAAGATGCCGACACCGAAGCAGTCACGCTCCCTCTGAGGCACATCAGCACCACTCAATGATTCAAAGAGGATGCTTTTTAGCATCACATGGCACTCCCTCCCGTGAAGGCTGAGCGTTCAGCTTTCAAAGGGCTTCCAACTCCTTCTGGCCCAAGGCCTCTGCTTTTATAACAGCCTTTGATTCATGAGCATTCATCATGTCTCCTGCTCAAATGTTTTGGGAAGCTGACTCATACCTTTGAATATAAAGCGCACATCACCAGCAGACATAACCAACAGAGCATAAATACAGCTATACTTCCTGAAGCCTTTAATATGTAGTGTGTTATTAAGCCGTTCCATATCAGTTAAAGCAGGCCCAAGGCAGATGATATACTTTTAATTCCCGCCACTGGTTTCTTACCACTACTAGCTCGTTTCTCTCTGCCCTCTAATTTGCCAGCCTGTAAAATGGAAATAAACTTTCCTCCTTGCTCTCCGGATGATTTGAGGCTTATCAAACAAAAATTGTTGAAGTCTGAGATGATTAGCATGGAAGAGATTAACATAAAATATAACCCCTATAAACACGTAACTTCATGTCTGAGTTAGGAAAGAACACATTCCAGATTGATAGCTAGTTTAGATTCAGGGACTGACTCTTGAATTACTCCTAATGTATCATATTTCTACAAAAATAAAGCACCTTAGAGGAAAAAGCACTTCTATTAAATTTACTGACAGGATACCTGTCAGTATGAAAAGTCTACAACACAGGAAAGCTAGCAACTATGTCTTTAGACAGACAGAAGTCCCAAATGTTATCCACTATACAAATCATCCACAAACGAGATTAAATGTCTTGATGATTCCCTTTTTCTTTCTTTCATGCCATGAATTGAGGTATATAGTGCTAAGGCAGACCGCAAAATGTTCACGAAACAAAACTGAGATGTCAGGCATAGAAATTTGGCTAAGAGACATAGCAGGAGCATATTAAAGAGTATTTAAGAGAAGCAAATGCCAGCATTGTCTTCCCACAGACCTATCATCTGGCTAGAAATCTGAGGTGTGCTCAGACAAGACAAATTCATGAAGCTTAAAAAGCCTCTGAAAAAGTGGCCCTGAAGAAACCAGGTACACTTGACATTTTCAGAAAGCCATCTAAGAAACAGCATTTTCACGGGTCTCTGGTGTCGTTCTTGCAGAAGGGTCACCCGGTATGATTAGCGGGTCTGCTTTCTTCTGCCCACATCAATCTGTCCATTAGGACTTTACCCTTAATACATTTCAGCTTTTGGTCACAAATGCAGATTGTCAACTCGAGTGTTATTGTGTAAACGCAACACAGAGGAAGATGCTATCACAAAGACAAGAACGACTGCCTGAGCAACTACAGCTAATAATAAACCTTGAAAGCAAAGAGCCTGGATGTTCATCTGAATCAATACAAAATGTTTTAGTAAGGATATCTGATATCTGAATTCTGACAGCATCTTAAAGAACACGGCAAGTTAATACCAAAGTGGTATTTGGTCTTTCTTAAGATCAGCAACATGGACTGTTGAAACATCGAACTCATTCACTGAAGATACCGAGTATCAAGATTATATCCTTGGCTCGACTAATGGGTAGCCATAACGCTTTAAGAAATAAAAACAACGTATTGTGTTGAAACATTTCTTTTCAAATAAAATCAATTTCAAACCGCCACGTTATCGCTCCAGTAGGTCCCAACAATTACTTCCCAAGTTTAGTTTTTAGTTTCAGTTTCATGTTGTATATGTATAAGACTCAAAGTCTCATACCTCAAGAAAAACAACAAAACTATGTAAGTAGTGTGGGGTCGGCAAGGGGAGAACGATGCATTAACCTGGATGCAGAAGAAAAAAATGCTTCTTTAGGTGTGAAATTAAGTTTCTTTTAAAACAGCAGTTCTTTGGAACTTATGAGAAGGAAACAGACCCTGATTCAAGTTAGGTGAAATACTTCAACAGATTCTCATCTTCTTTCTGATAAAGTGGATGCAATTCCTTTCCATGGTAATCCTGCATTTTCGTCTAAAGGATGGCTCTCGCGGTTCTCACTCAAATGACAATCGCAAAAGTGCCTTGAAATTCCTTTCAAGAATTTTACATAGGCTTTTTGTAGTCAGCCATTTTCCACACAAATTAACTCCATCGTTGCTTTCTCAAACGCCTTCATGCTGTTATATACAGTTACCAAATCACCTTTCTCTCCCAATTTTGAGTAGGCTAAAACTATAGATGTGTATTTTAAATTTCCTCACTCATTAGAACCAAGAATGGAATGTTAACAGTAAGTAATAATAGAGTGGTGATAATAATAAAAGCTTTACGATTTTTAAATAAATATCCTGACTTACAGCTTAAGATAATTATGCTGTCAATGTTCTGTTCATTTGGTATCTTCTTAAGTAAAATGGCAAACATTAAATTCTCTGTTGTGCTGTACTTGGAAAGGCCCGTACCTCAGGCACTTCTGCAGTTAGCAATACAACGTTTTCCGCCCAATAGGTGGTTAATTTACAACAAGTAATGTTTACTTCAACACCTAGCAATATTTTACAGAATATTATCTATTCCTATCCAAAGGTAACAATTGTTACCTATTTTGCTGCTGACATTGAACAGAAATGGTGAAGCTCATGGTCCTCTAGAGTACTCACATTTTCAGGTATACTCGGAAGCTCTCTGGTGTCAGGCACAGTGAAGTAAGAGTGCTAAAAAAAGAGCAAATATTGATTATTGCAATATTAACAAAAGCAATCTAAATGTCTTGCTTTGTATGAGTAACAGCAGTAACAGCAGTTGCTCAGCTAAGCAAAAATGACAGAACATTTGTTACCAACTACCAGTATGAGTTCTTCGTCACGGATTTCAAAAGCTGGATTCCCAGCTCACACACGCAATATGAAATGCATTAAGATAGAAAGTATCGAATGCTCCTGAAAACTTATATTACATTTTTTTGTTCTTCAGAGACGCTGATACAGACAGACTCACACAATGTATTACATATGCCAAGGAAACTCCAAGGCAGTCTGTAATTCAAGCCATCTTTCCACAGCCCGCTGCAGGTTGCGTGATGGACTACAGGAAACAGCAGCAAGCAGGTCCTTTTCCGACTTACAGCACCAGTAAGTTTCATTCAAGGCAACAGTAAAGTTACGGAAATTCACTGAGAAATGCTTCCCAAAGTCTTATGCCTGCTTACTTGAAAAATATTACTAAAGTTCTGTGTCATTTTTATATGCTTTAAAGAACACATTTTGAAAGACTATATTGATCTTGCAATTTCATAATCCATTATATTGTTACTTTTTTGTTTTTTTAATTGTCCGCATTCCAAGAGACCAGATTCACTCTAGTTCCCAATCCGACCATGCACGACTTGCACAATTCCTGGTTAAGGCTTTGGGAAAGGAAAGGAAAGGAAAGGAAAGAAGGCAACTAAACTGCTTTTGTACATCAATGTTTTGTACAATTTACATTATTTTTAAGGTTTTCACAACTTGTCTTTAGGCTACTTATTAATTACTTGAAGTTCTAAAGGCTGTTATAGTCTTGGCACAGTTCCACAACTGGCGCAATTTTCTTGTACATATATATCTCAGACATTTCAGTGCTTCATGAACAGTCTACAGCCCGAAATAGCAAGCGGGTATAACAGCTACACTGAATATAGACACTAAATGTATAAACACAAATTTTTGCTTTTTGATATATCGCTGTTTTACTTTGGTTGAAAAGATGCAACGTGAAGATACAGGAATAGTATACGCGACTAGATCACATATAGGAACCTCACCCTGACCCCAAAACAGGCTTGTGAACAGCCAGATAAAATGCGTAAAGACACCACAGCTAACAGTCCCCTGGCTGCTTTTTTTATATCCTTTCTTGCTTCATCACCCATGAAATATCTGAGACAAGGGGAGACCAGCAGCATTCCTTGAAACCGCTGGTATGAAAAAACTGAAATATCCCAACTGATCATTGCCATTCGAGACAGCTCGTCCCCTTAAACAGAAATGCTGTTCATAAAAGAGGTAGCCTCCAGAGGACTGGGACATTTCTACTGCCAGCTGGTGACCTAGCAAGGCCAAACAACTGTTACCTGTCGACTGACATTACAGGGTGAAGTGATGAGAGTAAGCTGCTTGTTGCCAAAAAGTACTTTAGAAGAAGGAGTAAAGGAAATGAGAGGGAGAAGAGAGCTGTGGCTGCACACCCCGCTAGCTTCCATGTGAGCTCTAAATGACTAATTGGCAGCTGCAGCCGTGTGCACCCTAAGTACTCTTCACTACAGCCTGGAACACACGGCTGTTCTGCAAAACTTAATTTGAAGCCAAAATCCCCAAAAGACTAAATTCAAATTAGAATCCCATCAATAAAATCCCACATCTATTCTCCCAGTGTTTTTGATTAATTTTCTCACAAGATATAAAAATGAAATAAATCCTTTGTTGAGCGAGGTTTTTGTCTGGGGGGAAAATAGGAAAAGGGATCAGAAAACACACTAAAACGTTAATACTCAAAACGCTGCCATGACAAGTACATGACTGCTTTCCAGTCTTGTCCCCTTTGCATACGTGCAAGACCTAGGAGTCCTGCAGGAGCATGGGCAATAAATGTCATGTTGCTGCTCTGTGACCTCTCGCAGGTCACAGACGATACGGTGAGAAATTTCCATGGGGAATATACACAATCTTCCTCCAATCAAAGAACAGCATTTCAAAGACATTTGAGGTTAAGGAAAGGGAAACAGAGGGCCCCAAATGTGAAAAGGGGAATTTCACAGCTCTGTGTCCTCAGAGGAAAACAACATCTGTGTACCGAGACCCAAAAAGGAGAATTGCTTTTGACGTTCCTCTATTATAATATGTAATGAAAATTAAACACCTTAGTTTACCTCTCTCCCACTTCACTCACCACTCCAAGATGAACAGAGGTTCCTGGCTCAGGGATGGTAAGTTTGTGAAATGTTTCTAGGAGGTCATTCCTTTGATTATCCTGAAATAAGAAGGAGCGGGAGAGTAGTAAGTAGGCATTGCTATAACAAGCTAAACTCCAAGACAGAAGGGCAACGTTGGTGGAATTGGGGGCTGGCAGAACTTGAAGGTGTAAAGAAAAACATGAAAACACATTTATACATTAGACTATGAACAGAAATAAATGTAGTTTCCTCTGACAGGTGGGTTTTATAACATGACTTTTTAGAATACTTTTTTTTCACATGTATTTCTACATACTTCTGCAATCTCTGAGTCACCAACCTATGCACTACGTAGTTACTCAGCTCAGAGCAAGTCAGTTTTCACTGCAAGTTCTTTACAGCACCTCGCTAGCTTAGGGTAAAGCCAAATGTGTTTAATCCATCTAGATAATGATGTGATCCTAAGTGCTTCTTACCTCAAACGTGAACGATCCTGACAAATGCAAAATACAATTATTACCACAAATGGTAAGAAATCAAAGTAGCAACCTAACTGGGAAGATTAAACTGGTAATACTTTAAACACCTGAAGCTAAGCTAGGTGTTGCAATCACGTGATTTCTCTATATCATGAATTATCAGTGCTAAACCTAGAAGCAAATTTTAATGGCTTAGTTCATTTTTTCACTGTCTCAAGACTGAATTTTACTTTGTTTTGCTTTAAAAGCAAAACAACATCTGAAGGGCTTCGGCTAGATGGTGCCACGTGGGTAAGCATTTTGCATCACTAAGCTTAGCTCTACACTTACTTTACATGACAAGTAAACGTGGACAAGACATCTGTCAGATGCGTGAAACACTGCGATACGGAAAGCGCATGGATGTGCTGAATATTGCTCAGGTGATTCAAAAGTCACGTTAAGCCAATCAAAAGGCACAGTACGGGTAACTGCAGGGAAAGCATTAGCTTGTGTTCTTGGACCATATCTTTTCCCAAAAATAATTTTAAAGCATTTTTATTTTTCAAAGGCACGTGCCAATTGGCTGAATATGATGTTCTACATTACTGCATCATACACATGAATAATCCACGTGGTCGTCTCTGATATAAGCACTTCTTAAAACAGCTTGTTTTCATTCTCTCCCTCATTTGATACTGGGGCAGGGAAAAAAGGGTTAGTACTTTAGAATAATACCTGTCCTTTTGCTGAATAATCTGCCAAGATATTGAGCAGCTTATAAAAGACTTCAAACCATGGGAGGTAACTAAAAAAAAATAGAAAGAAAGAAAAAGCATTTATTTAACTTGGTAAATTTCAGTTAATAAATCCAAGATTACTGGCCTTTGCTATCCAGGTGCATCCTAACAACAGCGTCCGCTGGACATGACACTCTCAATATCTGTTAGGAAAGCTGCATCAGATCATCCATTTGAAGAAGAACACTGCCAGAAGGTTGAAGCATCCCTTTCCTTTGAGGGCTGAGCTTCAGCATTTACTCTCCCCCAGCATTTCCAGCCACCTGTGGCACTGAGCACCAAATGTAGCACCGGCTGTAAAACCTGGGTATCAGTGCTGAGAGCTCACCCTCCCCCTCGCCCTGTACACAGCAAACATACAACCCAACGGAAGCTTTAACCTGCAAGAGAAATGGATGCTACGTGACACACAAACTGATTCTTCTGTTAATCACAGATGCTTTCTGAGGCAAATGGATTCTATTTTGATATAGTCAGACAGGATTTAAAGTTTTTATAAATGTATCTGTGTTCATGTGTGGTGGAACATTTGTAACCGTAATTATTTCCCAAAGTATATGTTCAATAACTAGTCTCTGTACAGCTGCTGAGGGTCCCAGCAAACTGCAGAGTTGTTTTGGTTTTCAATCCTGATACAACTGGATTTTTTAAACTGCACGACCAGTATCTCGGATTTTATCTGTTGTCAAATCTTCTTGCACATCCTATAGCGTTGTGTGTAGCCCAGCCCTTAGATGGGAGAGTTTCTGTTTGACCTTTTAGTAAATTTGTACTCGACTTACAAAAGTAATACAGAAACAAAATTAAATGTGCAGAAAAATCACGTCTTTTTCATTTCCATCACACTTCCATTCCACAAAATAAGGCGGGTAGCTACGATGTTACTCTTCACTACAGCATGCTTTGGTATGGTTTTGTGCCCTATTTTCATGACACAGTTCTTTATTACAATTCCCTTTTAAATACCAGCAAGGAATTTCCCCTCAGCTGCAGCGAATAGGAAAGCAAGTTTGCGTGACGCACAGACTGATTCTTCTTTTAATCACAGATGCTTTCTGAGGCAAATGGATTCTATTTTGATATAGTTAGACAGGATTTAAAGTTTTTGTAAAATATGACTACATCCAGACAGCTATGAAGAATGGAGTGCCCCATGGTCCCTAACTGTACAGCTTTTTGTAATAAATGAAGTGAGAAGCTATATATGAGACAGATAAAGCGAATGGCACTCCATCATTAACGTTTGTTTGAAGCCTGCAAATGCTACTGTAAAATGTAAGTAGCTTATCAAAATATACTGATAAGGAACTTAACTTTTCATGTTATATGACAGAATAATCATTTAAATTAATACGCTCTGAGCATCTTTACAAAGTATGTATTAGAATAGAGCAGGAAGACAGACAATTACCACTTTAAACAGCATTTAAGTTTGGCATTATATTGTAAACAATCAAGAAGGATTAGTTAGAAGATAAGTTTCTTTCTTTCTGTTTAGTTAAATAAACTCCAGCAGAGTTAAAAGCCATTACAAGAGTAACAAGAAATCCTCTCAAAACCTATCTGCTAAGTAGAGATTAAGAACCTGGTAAACAAATCCTCGCAAGGCATCTATCAAAAGAGTTTGAGAAGACAGAAAACCAAGAAGGCAGAAAGCTCCCTGACAGATGAAACCCAAACTTATTTCAGGAAGGCATAGTTAACCTTCTACTTCATTGCTCTGGGACGTTGCTGGAAAACTACATTTACAGAATTAAAATGAGAATCTTCTAAAATATTGCCGTGTTTATAATCCACGTGTCGGTGCAAAAGCAATAAACAAACACAAGCCACCTCAGCTTCTCGTTGGCCAGAGCTGCGGGTCGTTCAGAGCCCCGCCGCCTGCGGGCGAGGGCAGAGCCGGTCCTCAGCACCGCGTGCGACGAGGGGCGCGTGTACCCAACCGGGACGGCGCTGAGCTCCGAAGCCAAGGCCAGGTTGTGTTCCTTCCTCAAAGATTCACTGATTGTCCTCTCAGGGGCGTGTTTGTTCAGAGCTAAACCTTAACCTCACTACAGATTCAAGAGAGTTTTCTTTACTGCTGCAATACACCAAACGTGACACGTCTGTAGAGTCTATCCACGAGACTACTCCATCCAAACCCGATTTTAGTTCTTTTACTCAGCACCTAGAAAATTGTCTCTATGATTCAAAAGTCTCATATTCACACAGTGTTGAAACATCAGCGAACCCTCCGTACAAGAGGGAAGGAATAGCCCCGTTGCCATTACACTGGCTCGCTGCTTGCTGACTTTCCCTTTCTCTTTACTATTATCTTACAACGAACTTCATTCTTGTCCTTTGTTTAACACTACCTCTTCCTTATTTTAATCCATGTTTTCCAAATAATGGTTTAGCATCTCAGCATAACCGCTTCTTTTTCTTATTTTAAGAATAAGTTCCCATTTTGAGGAGAAAAGCTTCACAGTTTTGAAGTTGAGGAAATTAGGTGCTGTTTGAAGCAGACCTCAACACAGTGTAACACATGGGGATCTGGGTAGCTCTTGCTCGAGTGAGGCGCAAGACAAGATAAAACAAACAAACCCACCACAAAACTGCATAAATTATGTAGACAATCTCACTTCAATTTTCACCTCCCTCCTTTACCACTGCAGAATTCAGGATCTCTCTCATCCTGAAAGCTTTGGATACAACAGAAAACTAATTTATCCTGCCATTTTTAATACTTTTACTTCATTACCTATTCCACGTGTGTACTATTCAAGAGTGAAAGAGTTCTGCTTTTATTAGACCAAATCGTGAGCAGCTGAAGTTGCAATTAAAACAAAAAGTTATCTGAATTTATTTCTAGATCTTTGTGAGCAAAAATCCACATCTCTCCCTTTTTCCTTTTGCCAAAAAGCAAATCCTTGAGGCAGCCTTTAAGCAACCCCTCCAAAGAAACGGAGGTTGAATTTATAACCAAAAACTTTCTGTACCACGGAAACTTAAGTAGCACAACTGGTAGCACTACTGAAGATTTATGGCTTATGACTCGCTCATATTTAATTTGTAACCAAACACTTCCCCTTCCTCTTAGCTACCTTAGAACTTTTGATTAACTCTTGTTTTCACAGGTCATAGGTTAAACAAAGGAAGGGAAGTGCTCCGGAGTGAGATTGCCCAGAGCACCACAGCATGCGAGCGCACGCACCGCGCGCACACACATCCCCCTTCAAGCAACATCAAAAAAGCGATAGACTAGAGATTCTTCAAGGGAGTTGAAGTTCAAAGACTCCAATAAGCATAAATCAGATTGTGGTTGAAGAGTAAACAAAAATTAAAAAAATAAGTATTTCAGATTGCTCTTTAAATTTTAAACCCATTTTCGGTTTCCCCGCACATGTATATACACACATACAGTGGTATTTTTTGCCAGAAATCATGAGAATCAAATCAAAGCCTAATCAAATTAGGCTTCTTCAAGCTGCGAGATCGGTTTAGCACTCTGCTTTTCTCTCCCTCTGAACCTTCGACGCAGCCTCAGCGCTGGAGACAGGCCAGTCTGACGGGAAACAAATATGAGCAGAGGAAAACTGCTTATTTTGCTACATAAGGTCTGCACAAACTCTGCTGCACAAGTTGCACAGTACCTTATTCAGTAACTCGTATGTCATCACCTTTTTAGTGCACTCCTTGAAAGTACAAAACATCATTAGTTACATGTGTCATAGCAATTAGGGTCAGTCAAACCTTTAAGACAACAGTGCCGCATTGCAGCTTGTAAATACAAATGTTTCCAAAATGTAGTGTTTAAAGAACAGCGGCGCAAAAACGACAGACAAGCCAGGCTGAGACAACAGAAAAGACACAAAGAGAAGCAAATTAGCATGATAACAAAGCCCAGCAATCCCTGTGGGCAGGGCGTTTGCAGTCAGGAAGAAGTTCACCTTTAATGGAGTAGACTTGCAACAAGTAGAGCCTTTCCTACTCTGACTCCACAGCAGCTGAAGGGATGGAGGAAGGCAGGAGGATGCAGACGACCAGTGCGGTGGCAGCTGCGAAGGGTACAACTCACCAGCCAGCACGGCTCTCCCAAGCCCAATCTATGCTTCAGAAGTTATACTGAACAGAAGATGTCATCACCTAATATTAGCTGCTACGCAGATGAAAATGCTGTACCGCAGTCAATCTAGCTTTGAATTTTTCAACATATTAATCCACTCGTGCTCTTTAACATATGAAAGGAAAAAACTACTCTATCACAGCAGCACATGTGAGGTCACATTTTCTGACCCCCAGAAAGGACTGCAATCAAAACTGGAGAAAATTAAGCTAACCCTTTTGAAATAAAGCAACTGCATTTACGTGCACACACATACATACACACCCCCCCAGGGGTGCAAGCACACGTACATGCACATACTGTCATCCCACAGCAAGGAGGATGCAGTAAGAGATGGTCCAAAAGAACTTCCTTTAGGTGATACTAAGTTGCCAACAGCAATGAAATTGGGCAGGAAAGTGCATTTCTGGGATCCTCCTACTCTAGTTAAACTCTTACTACAAAAGCTTTTAAAAATAAAACAAAACCAATTATTAGAATTGTTTAAAATCAACTTTTTTTGTTTTAATTAATTGAAAAGAAATCCCCCCTCCAGCTGGCTCACACTAGGGAATGTTAATTGAAACGAACACTTTAAATTTAGCCAGGTCAAACAGTACCTCTGGATACAAAGCAGAAAGGCCACAATAACACACCGAAAAATGACACCTCATTTTCATTGATTATAGTCCAAGCCCTCTTCTAGCCGGTTTGACATGGGCAATTTTGGCAGTAAAACTTCAGTGTCTACAGCCACAAATATAAGTTAGCCTGTGCCAAAAAGTATACAGGAAGGCATTGCAGATTTCCCTGCACTGCTATCGTATCCAGCCTACCATGCGATTACCCAGTTCTGGATTTTAAACGAAGGCAAACTTCCCCTTTTACAAACGGCTTAGCTCACTGGAACATTTAAGGATCACGTTTCATAGCTTTAGTGCAGTGCTTTGGCTACTGTCCTATGCAAATTGAAGGGCAAAATGAACTGATAGGAAGTTATGGGACTTCAAGGGGCACGAACACCAGAGCTACTGTTTTATCTCCACCAAAACATAACAATTAGCTTCCAGCAAGCACAAAAGCCAAGGAAGTACATACAAACCCAAGACGACAGCTCTGTTACAGTGGTTGCCTATAGGTAAAGACATGCAACTAATTTAGACAAACAGAATTGCCCAACAGTAAATAAGAAAATGCAACATCTCTAAGAATAGCAACGGGGAAATCTGAGGAACATATCTACACCAGCATCCAGCTGATTTCTTCATCAAGTAAAAGATGCCTTCCTCAGGAAGAAACAGCTGCTCCTTATACAGTTCTGAAGCACTGCTAATGAATAGAGGTTTTGATAAAAAATATACTTTCTTGAAATGTGAAAATTTCACCATTATCATATCTCTGGATATTTTTGAGCGCTCATTAGAATGAAGGAGATTTGTAAGTTATAGCATGTACCGCTCAAAATCACTGTAGCTATCTCAGGGATACCATGTACATCCAAGGTCAAGTGTAAAGAGAGGCTGGGCAAACAGGGAAACACAGTATGCGACTAGGAATTTTACTTACTGTTAGAAAGGTAAATCTCCAATGAAGTCATCTTAAAAAGGGAGAGATTTTCCAGTGTTAGTTGTACCAGACAACCGAGATGGAGGAAGCAACAGCAAGATAACCGAAGTGTGCAAGAGCATGTGAAAGCTGAACTCATCAAAAGGAACTCCCATGGAAGACCAAAGAGTTGGAGAGTGTATTGAGAACTTGGGCAGCAAAAACGTTACACGTTCCAGTGTAACAGCAGCAAACCCCAGTGGCAAGGGGGACCTTTTAAATGATTTATGAGTATTTGCTAATTACCATAGCAACTGTTTATAAAACTAATTCTTAATATTGACAGCTCCAGCATTCAATTTTACTGGTGTGTGGACACCATTAAAAAGCAAAGCAAACACATCTGCAAAGGTACCTGCAGTGCATTTGGTTTCCTCTGACCACTAAGACAGAGAAGTACCACCGTAGTTCGCACACCTCCGTAGGAGTACCAGGAGAACTTCCAGCCCGTGCATCGGCAGAACTGCATTTCTGTACGTGTATCTTTGTCATTTGACATTAATGAGACTGAGTAACTAGTCTGACGCCAACATACTTAACGCAGCATCTCCTAATAGACTGAGTTGTAAAAGTTATGTCTGCTTATTCCTTCCATTCACACAGATCAGAAGTGGAATTTTAACATGTACTTATTTATAACACACACTATATATTTTGGTAACAGCATAACCAACTGCCATCTCCCTTGCAAAACAGAACAGTCATTGCCATTTTACAGATGGGCATGCTTCTCGGTAGTGACAGGCTCACTAAATCTGTCTGTATTAGCCAGGACTGCAGTCGAGGCGTTCCTGAATCTTGACCTTTTGCTCAGTGCAATAATCTACAGTGGCCTAGAATACTTAATTCTGTCAATAATGAGCTTGGCCCTTACATAAACCATAGTATGCATCACCACCAACTTCACTAGAAATACTCCTGATTGATTGAAGTGTGAGGAAGAAGAAATTCAGGCCAAGTATTTCTTGTGCATGTATCACTAAAACACACTGGTGTTTCAGTTCATGGACTCCGAATAATTAATTTGAAACACAGATGACCTGGTACTTCGTTGTGGCAGTGAAATCACTGCGAAGCCCAGCAGGTTCTCCTGTGTCAAAGGGTTGGTCTAATCAAAGAAACACCTTTTCTTGCATGGTCACACTCATGTCACGCGAGTGACTTGTATCACTAGGTATATGTACACCTTACTCTTTATATCCACTCCAAGCAACATCGCTGTTCCAAACTTGGACTCCTTAGCAGAGTGCAAGAGCAAAATCTCAAGTAAGATTCAGCAAATTGAAAAAAGATGGGGTTTGTTATTACTGGTATTATTATTAATTTCAACATGATGACCAAATGTTCCTGGTGAAGCAGAACATACGTTTTCTGACTCAAGGTACTTTTCAATACCTGCAGGACAAATGACAGAACCTTGCATCTGGAACTTAAAAATGTGAATTTCCCTTTTTAATTATTTTTAAATTCCAACTTAATTTTCAACAGCTAAGACTAAGTTAAATGACTTAACTGCATATTTTTAAAAATAATCCTTTTTCCTCCCCTCAAGAGAGATCTGAGTCTTCATATGCCCTTGCAGTAATAGACTATTAAATTTTTTTTTCACCTTCCTTTCCTTCCCCCCTGCAATGTTTCCAGCATTTTTACAAAATGCATTTGAAAGAACCAAGGCATCTCTGGGCTCGTTTGGGAATTTCCGTAGGCTAAATTCCCAGTTCAGCCATTTATGTGTTCCACTGTCTTCCCCTACACCTTACAGAACTCAGTACATCATTATTCTCTCTTCTAGACTCAGTCTATTGACACATTCTCACACTTGTAAGCTTAAACACATACACACAGACCCACAAATCTCCATAGCAACATCTGTGCATGTTGATGAGATGCAGGCTTACCTTCCACAGGATCAGCCAACAGCCCTTTTTGAACACCAGCTTTTTTTTTTTTCTTTTTTTTCATTTCAAGTTTTGTCTCTGCATTAGGCCTAAATCCATTGTAAGCGCCTCTGCCTTCGCAGAGCGCCATCCGAACCCTTCCCTTTACTTGCTTTCATAGGATTTCTTTCCTTTCTGCATTTTCCCCCAATTCTGTCATCAACTTCCCTTTGATTATTACCCATGAGTGATCATTCCATGATCCCATGAGATTCAGTTAAAGGTTCTGTAGCGTAAGCATGCAACTCATGCACGTGTTTCAGAAGTATTTAACCCCACAGAACTGACCCACACAGAACTGCACCTCTTGTCTTATGGAGCATCTTAACACCATATAATTGTCAATAGCAAGTGCTTACTTTGGTGACTCGCCACTGTGCATTAATAACAAAAGTCAATTAAAACATTCCCTTTCCTGTTCTTCTACCCAGCGTGACCAAGTACAAGCAGTTACAGCAAGTCTCGCTCGCACAAAGACGCCCAAGTTCACTAAATACCACTATTGAACCCAACGGCTCCCCAAACAGCTACAGTGGCTCTTGAAGCAGAGCAGCAGCGCCTCTCACAAAAGACAGCTCAAAGGGGCTGAATACACCCCCTTAACCACACGAAGCCAGAAAACTATAACAAAGACATTTATGATGTAACAATTTTACATTTTAGTCAAGCTAAAAAGTGCAAGGGCAGCTTGAGATAACCATTCCAAGGGTCTTTTGTTAGTGCGCTAACATCTAATTGGAACATCGCAAAGGGAACTGAAGGCTGAGTTTGACAAAGCTGTCACCCTTTCTCGGATTCTTTGTGGTCACTCTAAAACCTTGGGGGGAGAAAAAAAAAAAAACAACGTCCAGTGCAGCTGCACTGTGGAATTTATGTAAATAAAACGAATTCAGAAGAACTTTAGCATTACAGCACACAACATCAAGAAGCATCCACCAACCCAGCACACAGGGATATCCCCCGCTTCTCGCAGGAGCCCGCCGTGAAGGAAGAAAACAATGTAATTTTACAGTCTGAAAAAGAAACAGCTTTTCCATTAAAACCATGCCTTGGACTTTCACTGAAAAGCATTTTCTACAAAAACAATCTGTGTTTTAAGAATCTGGAGTGTTACACTGCAGACTGGAAAAGAGGAATGCCACACTTTTTGGCTTATAGGTCCATGGAGAACATCCTACATTCTGTACAAAGAAACTGTATGTTCACAGATAAATACAGGCATAATTTAGAAGGTACAAAACTTTAAATATCAGACACATTTTTTTCTTGTGAATTATCAATCACTGCAAAATTTAAGAAAGTTTATTGAATTTTATGATAGAGTATTTTGAGTTTATTTCAGAATCTTTAAGGTCTTTAAGGTCAGTTCTGTTGTTGGGGATTTCTGGTTTCACTCCGAAGATCACTCCTATTTAAAAAAAAAAAAAGAATCAAAGTTTTTTAACTTCTAACACACAAGTTATTCATACCATTGGGAAAACATGGCAAGTGATATTTCTCCAGTCAGTCCACACGGAGCAAGGAGAATTCATTTAAGAGACCAAACCGAGGGTCTGCTGAAACAAAACGCAAAACTAAGTAGATTTTGGAGAGTACATACATCTCTAAAGCCTGGGGCACAGGCTGACGACAGAAGAAAAGAACTGTGCAATTTGATCAGCTTTACAACAGTGGAAGCCCTACTACACAAGGCTTTTATGGAGTAGAAAGCTGCAGCTCTTACTGTACCCAGCTAATATAAGCATGTCGGATGAGGTAAACCTCCCTTCTCGAATTCAGCATGCTAAGATGATTAACCCTGGAAGACCAAGTGCAATACCTTAAAAAAAGAATACAGGTTTTTAAGTAGATGTAAAATTAACTGGCAAGTCCCATAAACTCCCAAACACAATCATAAGGTTTCTTGTCCCTTTTCAGAAGAGAAAGTTGTAAATCTTTGGGTTTTTTAGTTTAAGATCAAGAAACAAACTTCTCAAGCATGTTCGACAGCAAAGGACTGAAGTAGCAACATGAAATAAGGACTGAAAGCAGAAAGTTCATTTGCATTTACAAGGGAAACACTGACAATTATGTCTTCATACTTATTAAAACCACCGGCAAAGAATATCCCATAAAGCACGCTCAGTGAGAAGATGGGTATGCTGAAGTGCTTGACAGTTTATAGGAAGGTTTATGAAGTGCAACAAAATAGCCTTGGAGTTAAAAAGACAATTATGTTCCACTTAAGGCCAACAGGAATACATCGAACAACGTTTTTACTTGGCCAGGATTAAGTAAAATGCTCTAATCACCAATAAGAAGAGGGCCGAGAACAGCCTTAAACGGAGCAAAGTTACAGATGATACTGGCGTTAAATTTCCTGTGCATTAAAAAAGTGGTTACAAAGTAGAGCAGTCTGGCACACGGGGCTTGATTTTAAAAAAATAGGATGCGTTAGACAGCATGAGAGCCTAAAGATCACCACTGAAGTGACAACACAGAGAAAGGATTGCAAAGGCTTAGCTTGTCAAGGAATCTCTCTGCTCAAACCATGTTTAAAAGCACACATGAAAGTGCTGGAAGAGAGAATTCTAGATGTGGCAGACAATCAGAGATCCCACTAGGTTTGAGACATCTGGCATCAGTTGAAATCCATCACATTTCATTTGGGGATCAAAGACTACTGTTAAGTCTATCACAGGTTGAAATAGTAGATCCTGAACAGCCTTTTCATCCCAATGCAAATTAACCCTTTTTCCTTGACCAGAGAAACAGCTCCTTTTCATTACAGACTCCAATCATATGTGCTTGTTGAGCTATGCCCTCTAGTACTAAGTTTGAGCTGAAATTTCAGTAGAATGATGAACTTTTTGTTATAAATCAAAAGTGCTCCCAATCAGCAAAAGGCACAATGTATTACAGCACGCTGCTGCAGTGAGTTCCGAAAGCCATCGGACTTTGTATTATAATTTGTATTATAATCTGTAATGCCATAAATTCCTGAAGAGAAGAAAAATTTTATATAGCTCTGTTCGAGAGCCAAACTGAAAGGCTGGTAAGGA
The DNA here is from genome assembly GCF_949628215.1 of Phalacrocorax aristotelis. Classification (NCBI taxonomy): domain Eukaryota; kingdom Metazoa; phylum Chordata; class Aves; order Suliformes; family Phalacrocoracidae; genus Phalacrocorax; species Phalacrocorax aristotelis. The sequence continues at coordinate 11,667,870 of NC_134292.1, forward strand.
CTTCTGCTCAGCTACTAAAGAAATTCGCCAGGTATTTAAAAGTTGAAGCTGAGCATCAGGTAGTTTTCTATAATCTCGGGCTCCCCCAGGGTCTTTTATTTGTGAACCAGAGTTTTTCTTCTACCCATATATTTTGGATTAGTCATTAGCCATCAACCTATGTCAAAGGCTAAGGAGAACAAAAAAAGCCTGAGTCCCAAAAAACTCTGAGTGTAATAAATACAGCTCAAAAGACACCCACATTGTGACTGTAACAGGGTAACCGGCCAACACATTCCACCTCTAGAGAACCAACTTCGTGTAAGGCCAATGCCCATCTCTGGGAAAGAACAACTCGCTAGGACATGAAGTTATATTTAGAGTAGAATAATCTGAACTATCAGATCAGTGTTTAAGGAAGGTAAGTATCAATTAGCTAAATCATAGGAGGAAGACCAAGGTTTTCCCTGGCTAATCTCTGCCACACCAGAGAGAGAACTGCCTTCCGAGGCACAGAAAGGAACATCTACTTAATAAAAGCATGTCATGTGGTAAATATCTCATAGCTCAGCACCACAAGCTGATTCAGAAAGAGCCTGGAGAATCATACTCAAACCTTGCTTGTGTTTATTGGTAAGAGGCAAACGCTTTAGGATTAAGACAGCAAATACCCCATCTCTGAATATGCATGGGAGATGTACACTGAGAAAGCCTGATGAGCCCAGACTGGTTTTAGGTTGTGGGTTTTTTTAATCAGACAGCATTGCATCAGTCCAACACCAAAAAGCAAAGCTAGACTATGCAGCTTCATACCTGTGCCTGTTCATAAAACAATGTTCGAAGATACAATGTTGATTCTTTGCATTTTGGTAAATTAACAATAGAGAAAATCGGGGTAGGGACTAAGAATATTTCAGTAACAGAGAGAGAGGAGAAATTAGTTACATGTACCCCTCCTCTGGAACATTCTCCAAACCACTTTTGTATCCTATTGGCAAGAAACAAACTTAAGTGCTGCAAGGTCTTTTATAGCTCCTTTGCACGGAGAGGGAACATCATTACTGTGAAGAAACGGTCACACGTTCAGTGGTAGCACACGCGCATCCTAATAATAGGGAAAGTTTGGTCCCCAAGTCAGTTGGTAGCAAGTCATAAAAGTTAAACGCAAATGCAACCACAGCTGAAAGAGCCAAGCGAGAAATTCATTATTATTTCAGTGCTGTGGTGGTACTTGGAATTCATATTTCGGGACTGCAAGAAACCAGGCTAGTCACATAAGAATCACTTGACTTACAGCAATTAAGCATTCGTAATACAAGACGTGAATGCAGTCCTTGAAGACTATAAAGGATCAAGTCAGAGAGTCTGATATTTGAATGCAGGCTGTCTATGACTACAGTGCACAATGTTTTAGGATTGACAACAAACATTTTGATGCCAAACTAAGCGTATGAATACTTGACTCTTCACCTGCAGAAACATCACTGATGAACCTGATCAACAGACTTCCTGAAAACAGGACACACAAGAGAAGAGACTCTCTGGCCCTTTACCTGGCTAGAGGGCACAATTTTTATTTATGAGACTTCTTGTCTAACAATCAGTTTAGAAAAGTGATTAAAATAGGAGACTGCCCACCATCCTTTTATTCGCTGAATACTCAAGCTGGTGCTGCAACACCAATTAATTCTACAACACACTGAGGTAAGTTACTGTTAGGTAAATAATACTTGTATTGTGTAGTCTGGAGGAAGATCTGTCCCTTATCAAGCATGTTGATAAACAGCTGGGGTTTCAAATTAAGGTTTTTATTTTGAATCCACTCTGAAGATGCGCTCTACGAAGCAATATAAAGCCTTTCTCCTATTATTACAGTGGGGCTGAATCATGTTTTCTATTGAAACAATATGCAGAAGTCAACTCATGCAGCTTTTCTCAGCAGTTCTACCTCTCAGAACAGCCCCTGCTTCTCCAATTACCACTGCATAACCTGAGGGCTCCTGCCACATCTTGGTTTTTGAAGGAGGAAGTTGCCATGTAATCTTGTTGGGGGAATGTTGTATACATCTGTCAGCAAGTACAGGATGGGCTCATTCCTGACAGATGCGTTTTGTAAGCCTTCAGACAGCAACCGAAAAGTGATCCATTTGTGGAAGAGAAGATCTATCCGTCTTGTACTTCAACTACTTCCTCCCTACTTTTTTGATGCCAGGGAACTGGCTTTTCCCCAAGGTGATGCACTAATTCATTCTGTATTAGCACTAAAATGGAAGTTTCCAAGCCAAGTCAGCCAGGGCCAAAGGTAATAAAAAGTGACATGATTTAATTACTTCTGTTACAGTTGTTCAGCAGCTAAAGAAGGTGTGACATGAAGCCCTAATTAATTAAGCAGAATTGGTTTCTGGTCAGCAGGCAGTACCAGTGAACTAGCTGCACTAGAATGCAGCATTCTTAGCTTTATCCAGTCCTGCCAGTAGCAGTACATTAGTATTACTAACGCTTGGCATTTTTTGTTGTGATCCTTCTCATGGATATTTTACGGAAGTGTTTTGACTTATGGTCAAGATTAAAGCTTTGGCAACATCTGCCATGAACTTCCTTTTACACACCTTCACTATTCTTTTAATTCATTACAAGTCAGCACTGCCTTGGTGAGGTAATGTAGAGCAAAGAGGAGAAGGAAGGGGTTGTTTTGTTTGTTTCAGGGGACCCTGGGTCTCTAAGAAGGATAGCACTGAGAGAGATCAAATAGTTAGAAGTCATACCTAACTATATTGTGTATTTACTCATTATATGCTGCAAGCAAATACTGTTCTTGTTTTCACATACTAAAACAACAACCATAAAAACAAATCAGCAAGACAATAGCACAGAACTGGTACTTTCACTACACCAATATCAGAATTTTTGCTCCAAGAGGGAATATTCAGAATGAATGGCACTTACCACTGCTCTAAAAATTACCTGGCATTTGTTCAATTAAACCAATTGCAGTTCCAATCCCAGACTGCTACATGACAGCACCTGTGCCATCTGAAATCTCATCTCTGGTCTTATACAAGAGGATTTTTTTAAAAAAAAGATGAAGTTATTTATTTTGGTAAGAATTACCTTTAAGGCATAAGGGGAAAAAAAAAAAAAAGACCACCAAAAATCACGCATGGAATATTATAAACGACAGCTAACATCCTAACTGGCCTACCTCTCTCCTTCAACCCACGTATCAATGATGCATCTTTTCCCTGTCCATCCTTACCTGTTGCTCTCTCCTAAAACCATGGTGAGGATTCATTTCTCCCTTCTGCACATATTCCTCATACTATTCATTTTGCCCTTTACTTTTAGTATTCCAAAAACAGTAATAATAAAGTAATAATTTTAAGTCTCTAAGAGGAGTGCTCTTCCATATTATAGCAGTGCTCCAAAGTCAACACACTGGTGCCTCTCACTGCACTTCCATGAATGCAACGTCCATGAACTCAGACCCCCAATTTTACTACTGCTATGATTAAAAGCAGCAGGCAGCAGACTGAGATGAAACAACAAAGGACTGTCAGTAGAGAAGCGACTCTCGGATAGGAGCCCTGCATTAGTTTATACAGTCAACAGCTTCAGGAAATGTACAGAGGAACTCACAGCTGTGGTAAACTCAGTCTAGGACAGCAGAAGTTTCTTTCCCTTGCCGCTGCACATCATTAGAGTTTTCAGAGTCAGCAAGTGAAAATTTCTACTAAAAGGAGAAACAACACACCACAACACAGCACCCTTCCCGCCCCAAGGGAACTATTTAGAGTTCCAGGTTCTAAATGTCTGAGACTTGGAATAGTTGCAATATTATCCCACTAGATTAAATAAATTATCAAGTGTTTAAATATGCAGCACAGACTACTTGTGCATTGGACTCCACAGGCAAGACAAACTAATAACATCTTTAACTTGGAGCAATCGCCTAGATCTAAAGTAGGTTTCATTATAGCTAATGAAATGAAACACGAACCTCCAGAGGAGGATTCATCCAGCCTCGCATGCTTGTAGTTAGTGCGAATGAGAATCACACTCCAGAGCCTTCTCCTAGTTCAATCAATTTCTAATTTTCCTGTAAATATTATGACCAACAAGATCTTTGAAAGTGCAGGTGACTTATTGCTGCCTTCGGAAAGAAACATGAATCGCTTGCATCCCCGAGCGTCCCTAGGTGAAGGTGGTAAACCCTGCACATTAAAAACCTTGCAGTGCCAGGACTGCTGTAACTTGTGGACCCATACAAACAAGTACAGAAATTTTCTTTAAGGGCACAAACTTTAAAGACAGAGGGCCACAAGTGTTTAGGGTAACTAATCAGAGCAAGAGTTCTGCTTTGACCAGAACTGGAAGAGTTGTCAAATAACCCAGATGTGGAAACGGCTCATTCTGGAAAGCATTAATCCATTCCCGTAGATCTGAGAGCTTGGGACACATCACCTCCTTATTAGCATCATTAGGATGCAAGTTCCCCAAACCTGTTGCTGCATGCCTGAAAGCATTTCCACACTCACGTTCCTTTCCCTGCCCTTCCTATCTCCACCCTGCGGCCCCTTGTCTCGCATGGCTCCTGACACCGCGGTATGATTTAGCCCTAGCAGTAGGTGCAAGAGAAGCGTGCGGGGAAGCCGATGCTGAGAGTGCTTCACTTCCTGCCCGGGATCAATACAAAGCAAGGAATAGCAAGAAGGGAAACACATTAAGGGTTTAACTGAAATGCACATTTCTCTATTACATAATTTTGAATGCAAGAATTACAATGCTCTTTCTTAACACCACTGCTGCAACAGTGCTTTAGAACAAACGTCCCTCGGCTACGTAGCGGCAGCGCTCCGCTGGTGCAGGTTCTAGACTGAGATTTGGAAGCACTTTACTATTACGCTCCTCATAATTCAAACTCTGTTTTGTGTCTGTCTTTATAGGTCATTGTTGGCCAGATGGAAAATATTAAGGAAAAAGGATTGCAACTAAATCAATCGGCTGTAGTCTGCTGCCAAAAGGCCCCAGGCTAACTACAAGCAGATTTGCAAGCAGGCTCTGCTCCGTTACAATCTGAGATCTGGCACATCCTTTGCCCTGACTAACAGCAGGAGGGCACAGGGCCAGCTGAGAGCAGCTACTGTGCCAAACAGACTGTGCAGGTCTTGCTGCTTGAATGCTTCCACAGAAAGGGAGAATCGATGGGACTCTTTTGTAAACAACTCCCTGTACTTTCTGGCTGCTACTAACTTCAAAAGTGGTATAACTTTATCCCACTACAAAATTAACACAAGTACACAGCTCAGACTTGTTACCAAAATCAACACGTAGAGAAATAAACACCAGTGTTAAAGGATAACGCTTAAACTTTCAACTGAGAATAATGATGTATATATACGCATATATAGTGAAAAACCAAAATCAAAACATCTTTTCTCCAATGCCAAGCACTGCCTAGGAACAATATAAAAAATGGCTGAACAGTAGCCAAATATATTACTCATATTAATATTCTTTGCAACCCCTTATTTACAAGAAAGAGGGGACTTAAATTTGGTAATTGAAAATTTGACTTTTAATGCTTACCTCTAATATAAACACTTCCCAGGAGATACCTTTTTTTTGGTACAGCTCATGCATGCAGTGACCAATCAGCAGGTCCACTTTATCCAGGAAGTTCAATGGGAAAAGAAGTGATTTCCTAATATTAACCAACTAACCTCTTACGCATTCGACATTTGATTCCAGACACCCCTGCCTGCAGTACCTGCCCCAGCTGGGCCAGATCAGGTATGGCTTGACTGACTTTCCTTAAGCATGTTTTCAACAACTGGGGGAGGGAGAGGAGCAGGCTGGCTGGAGCTAACACTTCATAGGGATTTCTAACAGTAGGGTTTATTTCTCTTTTTGCCATCAAGATCAAACCACATAAATAATTTCTGTTTCCAGCGAACAGGAACAGAAAAATTGATAGAAACAGAGGGGAACTTCTGTTTCAAACATCATCACCAGCTGATCACATACAATAAAGCATCTGCAGCAAAGACTTCACATCCCCTACTCCAATCGTAAGGCGTGTGGCACCAGTGAACAGAAAACGAGACTGAAGGTGTGCCTGACAAGGCGGAATAACAGCCAAGACTGAAAACACCGGATCTCTCGGTTCACTTAAAAGCAACGTAGCCGGTGTCCTTCCATCGCCTAGAAAGGTGTTTCTCTTTCAGAGCATTTGTCGATACAGAGAAATCCAGAGTTCAGCACTTGTAACTTTTTTTTTTTTATCTTTTCTAAATATTCTTCCTACTGCATGTAGTATTCAAACTGTAATTCATTCATATTGGCATCATCAGATAATTCTCAGCACAAATTAGTAACATTTTGGAAATGTACATAAAAGTGAAACAAAAAGGGTAAAAAAAGACTGGAAAGAGATAAAAAGTACCTTTTTATGATGGATTTATTTTGCTACTATGAAGAATTATGTAAACACAATTTTTCATATTAAGCACTGTAGTGTATGTGAGAAAAACGAAGCCTAGACCTATGAAGCCTTACTCCAGCCCTGCCCATGTCTGCTGAGCCATACACGGAACTTGCCATTTCTGTGCCTGTGATTATGAGGTGTGCGGATTAGCAAGGTTCTACTGTATTTAAGGTTCAGCAAAAATATATAAACCAATTCAACCATGCTTTAAAACTTCAAGCTCAGCTACTAAAGCCTTTAACAGACCTACTGACACCACCATGAAAACTCTAAAGCTTTTCACTCAGTGTCATTTAATACATTCCCCACTGACTTGTTATTTATCAGCTACGTCTAGTTGAAAATAAGAATTCATTATTTATGAGTGCAGTGGAATCCACTCCTTTCAACGTTGGTCTTAAAACATCAAAATGTGTTTCTATTGCTACAACCACGATTTTGCATACGCTTTCAAAGAAAAAAACAATTAAGAGGAAATACTCTACACGCTTTTAACATATTAATAACACAGAAAATACAAGCCTCATAGAATCAACTGGATTCTTCAAGACTTGGGTTTGTGACACCGCTCTTTAGGCAGACATTTATATAGTAAAATATGTCAAGCCTCTTTCATACTTTTGCACAGGTACACGCAGATGAACGCACGTCCCTATGAAGTACAAACACGCAACATACTGATCATGAATGATCTCAAACATCATCAGTCATGTCAATAAGACAGCCAAGAAAAACTAGGAATAAATGTCAATAGGAGCTTTTCAATGATGGGACAGAAAAAAAATGTAATATCGCATGCTAATAAAATGGTCTTAAAAAATTAAAAACTGTATTCTATTCAGTGTTGCTGAGGATATAGTTTCAGAAAGCTACTGTAACTTGAGAGACCCTTCAAAAATTATTTAAAGGTACTTGAGCAAGAGAAGATACTAAGACAACTTTGTGGGCTTTCTGAAATAAGTTTCTAGAGTCTAAAAAAAGTTGAATGGCAGAGATGAAAACAGAAGACAACAAATGAGCAGATGCAACACAAAATTTTATTCCTCTTTTCCTGGAACAGTATTTTTAAATAACTCCTCTCTATCTTGTAAAGACAATAAAGAAAAACCACAGGAAGTTTGGAAAAACTATACTGGAAACAGTGTATCAGAAAGAAGAAACACAGAGCAGATAGCCAAATTTAATTGATGTCAAGCTCCCTTTTCACGGGGTTCATCACTATTCCATATATATTCTGACAAGTAACTGAAAATAAAAGCCAGTGTCTGTTTAAAACCAAATCAGCAGGGGTAAAAACCCTAAACTTTTAAGATGTAAACTGTTTTATAAACATGTCAAGTTAAAGCAAAATGCCTGCAACAACAGGAGACCCCGTCCAAGCCTGTGTGCTACATTCATGGCGTTCTCACATTTTCTAAGCCACTTTAGATCAATTTCCTGACATGCACAGAAGAGGAAGTCGAACTGTTTTGGTACAGTTAAACCTCAGAAGAAACTAGAATTTCTGTGAAAGGAGGTCAGAGTCTGGCTAGGAGTCTCGCCTGCCCTCTCTTCTTTTCTCTCTCAGGTCCGTGCAAAGGAACTGAGAAACGTTTGCATTTTAACTCTTACATTCAATGCATGTGTTGAATCCACTGCTAAAAAATAACACTACTAATAAAACAAATTCTGTAAAGAAGGCAGAGAGGGGCTCGGTGACAACACTTCTACGAGGTACAATTTTGTTGTGCTGTTGAATCACAGAGATGCAATTTCTCAGGATTTATACATGTATTTTTTGTGGCCTTTGCCAACATCTAACCGAACCAGGTTTCTATATTCTCTCATCTCCAAAGCGTTTTAAGAAGTACAGGGATTCCAGGGTCGATACACCACACGGACCAGACAGACTGTCCAAAAAGGGTTCCAGATCATTTCCAGCCATCACCAAACATCTCTTTGGAAGGCTTGAAGTATCATATAGATACATACAGAAGCAAAACACTGATTTTGCTTATTACCATTTTATTCAACATAGAACTATAGTAAATCCTCATAAAATGATGTCTGGTCTTTTTTTTTTCTTATTTAATTAGATGGTAATATTTTTCTGTGTCCACACAGAAGCCTAACATCAAAAAGGGGAAGGGAAGAAATCAGGTTAAACAGATATAGAGAGAGACATGTAGAGGGGTTGGGTGGTTTGTCTGGTTTTTGAAGGACGTCCCTGCTCTGCGTTACATACAGTCGTTGTGTGCAGCCTAGACTCGTAATTACAGGTTTAAGTTAGCAAAAGAAATTCTTCCTCTGTTGTAGGTAGGCCTAGTTTCATTTCCAGCTCTCTTCCTCTCCTTTCAATTATATGGATTATATGTAAACTTTTTTTAAAAGTAATTATAAAATAAAATTACATAAATGGATAAAAGCACTAATCTCACGCAGGTTACAATGCGCTAACTGTGACCTAGCCTTACCAAGAAAAAGAACCCAAGATCTATTTCACGCAGCTTGGCAGAGTGCAAGTACTTCAGGTAACGGCCATGGGACCGCACGTTCTTTGCATCTGCCACAGATCCCCACGGACGTGCAACGCAGCGGTCCTGGTACCACCCTGTTCTCTGTGCTGGTTCCCTTCTCCATCCTCCAATTCCCTCCAAGACAATAAAACTGAAGTTTGAGTTGTCTGCATGAGTCAATGGTAAGAGCAGGGAGGGGGAAGAGGGACGTGAACAAATGAGACACCCGAGCCCCAGTAACCGCCCTCCCTGAAGTCAAGGCCCGCGAGCAGCAGCCGGGCAAACTGCCCACGTGCAACCCGCACAGGGGAAAACGGCAACAGCTTCAACTATAGTTCAGAGCTGCATCTTCCTCGAAGCAGCACGCAGCCAGAGAGCGAGCGTTCTGCTGTGCAGCAAATTTAAACAAAAACAACAACAACAAGTAGTCGAGCTACTTTCTTACCAGGCACAAAACACACTTCCTATTAATTTACTTTTATGTATGCAAAGGAAAAATGCAAAGCACAAAGAAACTGTAAATCAGGTAAGAATTTTCAGTTAATAAGAAGAATTCTAAGGCTCAGCCTCCCCATATATCAGACTACTACTAAATACATTAAATTATTTGTTGTTAATGTGGTAGTCTGCATACTCCACAGAAGAAAAGTCCTATTAACACTAGTTCAAAGTGTGTATTACAAATCTGTGCTTTTTAATGTTCCAAACTTTCATCCAGACAAAGTGAGAATGGGATGTCCTTCCTTATTCATCTGCAAATACTCCTTCACAAACAACAGCTACAGAACATTTTACAACAACAAAAATAATCAGTCTTTCTAATTAAACTATTTAATAAATTCCACAGGTTATTAAAGAATTTCTATAGGCTCAAGCTTCTATCGAGCTCAGTTACTCCACCCTGTCTCACTAACATGAACAAAACACTCGATACGCAGGAAGGCAGCAACGTCATCTCTGGAACAGTGGGTGGAACCCTGTGAAACTCAAATTATTTTGGCTGATCAGGAATCAGTGCTGTAGGAAGTCCAGCTCTCTGAGGCTACAAAAACCAGCACAAGAATTCAAAGAGGATGACAAAGAGTAAGAAAAGGGCGAGAATCTTACGCCTTCAGTGGAAGGGGATGGCGACATGGGGAACCAGCTTCTGATTTCTTCCACCACCCTTCCTCTCCACCCCTAGAAAACAATAGTCATTATTGGTTAATACTGCACCATCCTTAGCAGAAACGCGGGCGACTCACCTTTGCATCTGCTATTTTCTCCTTTAAAAAAAGGAGAAGACATTCCAAAAGACATATCAGCCTTACATAGTGTGCACTTTTGATTTAGGTATTTCTAAAGGCTTGATTTTGTAAAACTGTAATGTTTGGGTGTTTTCACAATGCAGGTCATTCAAAGGATATTGAATCAGTGGGACTTTACCCCACAGTAGAGCAGCAGCATAAAGTTTCACTGTAAATCCATTACAGATATCTAATCTCAGTGCATCCTCCACCTGCTCAATGATTCTTCATGAAGATTATTTTATGTTGCATGCTTTTTTTCTTCCACTTAAAATTAACCAGATTTCGTATTCTCCTTCCCGCGTCCCATTTTGCACCTATTCTTTCACCAGATACACACGGTGGCAGCGTAAGTTACTGACATGATGGTACCTCTTACTTCAGAAGTACAGCTGAAGTCGGGCAAGCCATCCTGCAGGCCAGACAGCGACTCCTACCACAGAACCGGCTGAAGATGCACTAAACCCATTAAATGGAAAAATCTGTGAAGAAGTTGAGTGCACAAGGAGGAGGTTTGTAAATTGAACCCCTTTATAGTGGGGTAACCAGATTTTTAAATACTATACAGCCACATTAAAAAAAAAGGTCAAAATCCTAAAACCAAAACCTCTTCCACCCCCCACCAAAGTGAAATATTTTTCTGTGGCTTTTGGCCAAGTCAGTGAAAAAGGAAAATTCTAGAAGACAAGAGGACAATTATCTTAAAACAAAAAAACACATAAATATTCAATTTTCTCCCCCAAAATAACTGAAAGATTCGTGGAACTGAAAGCAACATTCAGGGTTTGGGATTTTTTCCTGTACATTAGAAGGGATCACAACAGAAGTGTGTTACATTTCGGAGGCACATACACAAACAGTGGTATACAGGCCCTTAGAGCTGTTTGTCCCCTATGCATCAATGCCCTGCCAGTTGGCAAGCCTGAGCCAGGAAGCTGTCAATTCCAATCAAGTTTAGGCGATGCAGTCCTATTAAAGAAGTCTTGCTGGTTAAGGGGCGTCCACTGTTTCCAAAGCATGGGAAAAAAAAAAAAAAAAGAAAAAAAAGAAAAAAAGGGCTCTGCTTTCCTTAGATTTGAGCTGGCAACTTTCACTGACTAGAGTTTTCAAGGAGCTATGAATGAGCTTAACAAAGGAGTTCTGTGGCTAGTTTCTGGCTGAAATCCATGTCAACAGTTTTTAAGGTCACAGGTCACACTAACTAACATTTATTCCCAGCAGACCCTGCTCTAAACACAAGCTGTAAGTAGTACAAATTTGGAATTTTTCTGTAATCCCTTGAGATATTCCTGATCCTTCCACATGTTTCTGCTCAATTAAAAACAATTCTCACTTTGCACCACAAGAGAGGCCCCTGCTCAGAAATCTTATTCTATCCTAAGAATAAATGGACAAAGACTGCAATCAAAGGAAAGGAAAGGGGGGAGGGAGAGGAACTCACAACAAATCACACCAAAAACCTCAAATAACTCCATACAGAATCACATTCAGTTAGTTACATTTTCTGCCATCTGTCACAAACTATTATAGATTCATTTCTTTTTATCTTAGAAAAAGAGTGGTGCAGAGCTTAGCTATTTTGGACGAGAGGGATTTCCACACAAATGTTTCTGCATTTCACTTCTGAAGAATGATTTTCATTTTGGGTACAAAAGCTGAATACCCACTGAAAACTTCAAATTAAGTAAAATTGAAATCAGAGTTGCACATGGTTATAGCACCTTCTTAAATCAATAACTTTGCCCAGTAAGTTTGTGGACAAAAGCAAAAGGACACAGAGTTTTATCTTTTTTTTTTTTTTTCCACTACAACGAAACTTGGAGCAAGACAAAAATCTTTTGACATATTCTGACTGCTCCTTTAAGCAGCTAGAACTAGGTGCTATAGCTCACAGTTTAACAGATCAAACAGAAATCCTACTAGTTAATTATAAAAAAATAATGCAAGGTACCTATTACGTGGTTACAGGAATGAGAGAGCTCTTGTCCACCAAGTCTAATTACTTCAAGTGACTAAGTACGCATAAACCTCGGGGCCTGCGGGGCAATCCACCCTGTCTGGTCCCAGACACTTCTCCAGCGCTGTCAGAGCAGGAATTACCATCATCTCATTCATGTCCCAGCGACCACGCTCTCTTCTCAGGAAGTTTTTACTATTATTGCTGCAACCCTTCTTGATAGGAAGGGGAAAACCACCGCATAGGCAGCCTCTGAGGGATCAACAGTTGCGTATGGTCCGGCAGCATTTACCTAACACCTCCCAAAGCTGTTCTTATAATATCTGGAAAACAGAAATCCTGCAAATTAAATACAGCATTAAACTGACAAAAATCACATTTGTAGAGAAACGGAGGTTAGCAAGGGACATATTTATCTGCATAGATGGACAAGTACACCGACTTCTGATCACCGTAGCTTTTATGAGTTCGACTTCTACTGAAACGGAGAACTGTAACAGACACTCTGTCCAGCTTTATACCTTAAGAACTAGTAAATCATTATATTTTACAAGCTTAGTGATATCCTAAAAAATATATTTAAATACCAATCGTGAAGAATCATATATAAAAACATTTATAGATTTTAATCCTCTATCATAGACCAGTAATCCAGACTACATTAAGAATTTAGTGTTTTATACAACCTGGTAAATTTTAAACATTTTAAAAAAATGTTAAAAACTGTTTTATTAGGATTGTTATATTGTACTGTAGAAGTGCTGGTGTTTTGGGGGTGTTTTGTGGGTTTTTTTTTTAAGACACATTTTTATTTGAGTGTTTTTCATTCAATTTTTCACATAACTGGCTTCAGAATCTTAACTCAAAAATAAGGGACTACGAAGCAAACCAAGTAACAAGAACATTACTTCAAAACCGTTCCACCAAATGGCTTTGAAGAGCACAATTATACTTGGCCTCACACCTATGTACTACCAAAGTTCAGTTAAATCTGTACAAAAATATTATCTCTCAGTTATATTACTAAAGTGTTTTATTTTTAAACTCAAATATACATTGTCATAAGAGAAGGACTCGTTTCATACCAGGGTCAAGTTGGTGAACATGCATGTGAGGTTTTTTTTATCTATATGAAAAAAGAATACCGCTATTCAAGTTGCCATTTTATTACCTTACGTAACCTGAAGTCACTACATCGACTTACTCATTTAAACTAGTTCATGCATTTAAATAGGTTGCCGTACATTCAACACTGCCATTATTTTTTATTTAAAAGCAGTGTGTTTCATAAACATATAACTTGAAGTTTAAATAGTCAGAATATAAAATAAACACATATTTGAGGAAATGACTGGATCCTATCTGTTTATAACCTGAAGAGTTTTTCAACCATCAGTTACTGGGTCCTTATATTGAATTCTGAAAATATTTCAGAAGACAAAAGATAAAAATATTTTAGAAAATTGAACTTGTTAGCTTTATTATATAAACATTCCGCAGTAAGTGTATCAAAAAAATGTATTCAGACTGAGTTAACTACATTTTTGACATTCCTAAAGCAGGACTTCTTCCTTCACGACTGCACAGAAGGAAAAAGTTGTCAGGAGTCTGAGATCCTACAACACACGAGAGTCAGAAGGACAAAACCCATGGCTATGACGAAAACCGATATGCACTTTTAAATAATGCCTTCACACAAGAACTTGGTATCTTTCTCTGAAGGGAGAGAGGCGGGGCAGGGGGCAGGAATTTCAAGTTTCAATGTCTCTGTAGAATTCAGCATTTCATATCTTCAGCAGTCACTTCATAGCTTTATCTACCCTGTCTTCACTTCCTTCACCCATCTTCAGACCACTAGAGACAGCACCAGCGGAAGCACCACGCTGCCGGTCATTCCAGCTGCGGGGTTTTTACCTCTGACCCCCGCGAGCAGGCGGCGTACAAAAGCGTTTGTCCACTTACGCTCTGAGAAAACAGGTTGTAAAACAGAACTTTCTACTCCTCTCAGTACACTTGCTGATACCAATACAAACTGGTTTATGCATTACCTTCCCACCAAAAGAAGGCTGAAATGCGCCAATACCTGCATCTCTTACGAGTTCTAGATCACAGGAGCTGCTGGAGTGGCAAATACAGCTGAGCTACACTGGCCATAACGTAACCACGCACCGGCTTCTGGAGAATTTAGCACAGCTAGACTTGCTAGAAATTTGAGAAGATGAATATGCTAGTAAGTACGTCTAACATTAAAACAATGAGGAAATTTAATTGAAGAGCCTTGGCATGCAAAATTCTTAAGAATCAGAAAGCATCTATATGCTTTAAGAATATACAAAAGCAGAAATATTTTATGTTATTTTATTTCTTATCACTGAGACCACATCAGTAGATCGGTAAGTTTAAATCACCTTTCAGTACACTGCAATTAGCAGGAAATAACAATCAAGAACAAATTCTGGATCTCTCTGACACCTTCCAGACTCTTTTGCCCCAATAAGAGAACATTACCTCTCTACACACATAGAAGATTTAGAAAAGATGACAACCAAGAGTATACAAATGCCAGTACAAAACTAGGGGATATGTCTGATGAAGGATGTGAAGATGATGTCTCGGAAGAGGGAGCAACAGCAGTTTCTGAATGTCTCCACTTTTGTTTTTTAAATAGAAGACTACAGGTCTTCACTAAATTCAGAACTGTCTATATTGTTCACCCTCAAAAGCCCATGCCAAATCTCCTGCAAAGTTAGATTAAAGCAAACCTCTGGGGGAAAAAAAAAAAATAAAAAAAAAAAAGTCAGCGTCTTTATGCATATCCAATAGGATTTATTTTATTTCAACCAAAATCCTGATGTTCTTAAATGAGGTCTTAGAAAGAAAAAATCTTTGGCATGGAAATTTTTCTACAGTATTAAAATTACCAAATTAGAACTCAGAATTTGATGACTTGGACATTAGCTCTCAACTTACTACACATTCATCATTTGGAAAAGGAAGAATTAAAAAACATATTTTAAATTTGATAACATATTGTATTGAAAAAGGTAGCCCAGAATTCCAAGTTACCGAGGAGATCTTGATGTGCGGTGCCTGAGCTTGCGGGGTTTTTTAAGTTCACTGTTCAGAACCTCAGAAAACCCCACCAGACCACCTGTGACACTTGTTTCGTGCTTTTGTCCGCCCTCTGCTGTCTGAAATGCAGAAAGGAGTCACCTATGGTACCGAGCGCTCCACAGCTGTGTCACACACAATATTTGATCACGGTAAGTTCAAGATTAGCTAGAAATCAAGCGAAGAGAAAAGGAAACTGAATAAGTGAGACAGACTCAGTGGTTCTACATTAAAAGAAAAATCACAGAACACCTAGAAGATGAAGTTTTTAAACTTAATCAAAGATTTCCGTAAGTCTGTCTGATGCTGTCCCCAGCAGCAACAAAACTATGAAATCTCTCCTGAAGGCAGATTTCTAAACAGCACTGGTTAGAACAGCCAGAAGAGTTACCTGTGAAAGGGCATTGCCTTTCTGCTGGCCACAGGAGCTATACCCATGTGGATAACTTTACTGCCATGGAGCTCCAAGACACGCCTCACTGTAGTTTGCATCCACTTGAAAAAGTCTCTTTAAAACTCAAGGTCACTTTAAAACTCAAAAGTCCAGGCCTCAACTCCTGGCCTTCCGAGTACTGTCTCAGCTTTACACTTTGCTTCCAGACCTCTGCAGAAATATTTTAAAGGACCGGCTGAGTGAAAAGAATTTCCTTTTTCTCCGGTTCTTCTTCAATAACGAATCTAAACATGTGACAATTTTCCACCTCCAAACCATTTTAGCACGGCCAGACCCACAAAATCTCAGACCGAAACACGTGAATATGATCTTTAATAATAAACAACACCTCATTTTTATTCTATCACCGAGCATAGCAAGGCATTCCTGAAGCTTGCTGCCATCCAACCAGTCATCTAGAAGCAAATAAATAAACATTCTTTTCATCCCCATTTGCTGTCAGTCTTCTGCATGTTTTTACCCACCCATTTACCACACAGCATCCTTTAATTCATAAAGGACACTGAGAAGATCCATGTCAGCAGTGGGTGCTGCGGTCTGGGAATAGCACAACTGAATCCACGTAATACTGATTTACAGTCTTCGTTATCCTCGAAAACTTACATTCACTTACATTAATGACGAAATTTCATTTTCTCATTAGTTCACAGGAGAAAGAAGCAATAGGCACAAAGCTGAGAGTCCCAAATCATCCACTGCTGTAACCACACTGAATTATTTTTTTTTTTTTTTGGTATGAGTTGAAGCAGAAGGCATTTAACTACAACATAACTCCTCCATTTCTTCTTGGTATTCGCTCAACATAAGGGAGCTGACAGCAGAGAACTCTTATCCAGGAGAGATCAAGAAGGGACTCGTACTACTCCTCATTTAGCTTTTCTTTTTAAACTGTGTTTCCCCTTTAATTTGTCATTAATCAGGAAAAGTTACCGTATGTAACCAGACACTTCCCACATGGGAGTGAATCAGCACCCCAACCATACAGGGCAGCAGCTACGGGGAAACCGCTAGGGAGCTACCTCCCCACCTCAGCACACAGTCCTCGTCGCTGGATTGCCACGGCTAGCAATAGTTGAAGTGTCCACTGGAGAAAAGAAAGAATGAAGGAAGATACTGAGAAAGCACCTGTTACCCTGCCTCCCACACAATTAATTAGTATTTTTCGTAGATTTTGCAATAATTTCTCCAAATATTAAGCTTCTTCAGTGAAGGTCTAGCTAGCAGATCGCTGCCGTCGGTATAATGCTGAGGTACAAGGCAACAAACATTTGGTACCTTCACCAGTCTAGTGCCAGCACAAATGGCACAGACATACTTGTTTTAAATACAGACATCAATCCAGAAGTCTATTCTATGGCATTGCTGTCTGCAACCCAAGGAAATGAGAAGCATCTTTGCTCTTGATAGCTGTTCTTAATTTTGCAACCCCATCCCTGAAGTTCTCCAGAGGGGTCACATGCAATAACATACACACAGCAGGTCCCATTCCGCCACGTGCAATTCACAGTACTCGCAGGACAAAGACAAGTTCTTCTTGTTCTTACACTGGAATCTCTCACATGAAAAGCAAACCAGAGACAGCTGAGACAGATGCCTACAATTGCTCATAGAGGAAACTGTCCTCATTTGCGATTGCTTGAGCAATTGTTCAGTCACCTAGCTGGCTGTCCACACAGTTACCTCGGAGCTATCTTTACCCAGACCATTGCTCCAAAACTTCAAACTTCTCATGAACATGGAAAAAGAGGAAAGCAGAAGACAGACTAGTGTTAAATTTGTTTAAAACAAGACAGGCCAGATGCCACAGGGAAAACTTCAATCCACAAAAGTTCTTAACGGAACTAATATATCAGTAGATATTAAAATTGATTTTACTTGCATAATTTCTTGCAGCAAATGTAAGCAGAAAATTACAGACTGTATTCCAACCTGTCTGTGGGAGGTCATCAGAAACTACTCCGATAGAGCCTCTTTGCCGCTCCAAAATGCAGTGTTTCCAACTTCCTCTAACAGTCTTTATTATGACAAACCTCACAGAAGCCTCAATAGGACAGAGCAAAGCTCACACATGTGAACTTTTAGGATGTGGACAGCATCAGTGACATTCCCTCAGTTACCAACAGATGCTTTGTTAATAAAACTTGCATATACAAATGTCTACAAAATGTCTTAACAAGATCAGTTGTGACAGCTAAAGATAACAGCTGCCATCATGCTATGTCATATCAAATTACTGCAAAGAGACTTCTTTTTTTCCACATTGTTAACTCAAGAACGTTGACTACAAACAAATACAGTTATCTACAGAGGAACTCAAAGTGCAAGATATTTTGCATCACTTCTGCAGAAGAGCAGTGACTTTGAGGGCCAGATAGGAAAATCATTTTGAACAGCTGGAAGTTATAATTGCAGTGTAACACAGTAAAGTCAAACACTGTTTCCTAGAGTCAGCCAAAAGCCAAACCACAGACCTACCTTAAGATACAGAAGCAGCTCTTGGCCCCAGAAGATAAGCGACAGAATCCAAACCTCTGTTTGCTGTCAATGTCTGTAAGCACAAATGTAAAGTTCTGCCCAACTTGGTTAACTGCATGGCTGAAAACAGAGAGAGTAAAGAGGAAAAAAATTAATGCTGAGCTAACTCTGTGTCAAAAGTATCTAGTCTAAGTCATTGAACCTGTAAAGTTTCCTATTTTGGAAGAGTTTTTTTTGAGAAATTAACTTTGAGAGTATATACCCTCCAGAAACTGAAATGCGCTAGTTGCTTGGTGAGGGAGGAGAAATTTTGGGTTTGTTTTTTTTTTTCCATTTTTAAGTGTGGGAGGATACTAAAAATGCATTTATCTCTAAATAAAAATGGTTCTGACTATCAACCATCTTCAGTGCAGTACACACTGTACGAACCAAACCCGTGTTCTCTCGTATAACCCAAAATATTTCTTTATTGCTCTTCACTTGAGAATTGGTTTACTCCAAGAGCAAGACAATGTTTAACAACATGCTAAGCTTCTTCAACACTTGGATATTGACTTGTAGAAGCTTTATTATCCATCTACCAATTTTGCATGTATGCCAGAGACATCATTCCAAAACGTTCAGCAACTGGAAACATGCCAGGTGACTCTCCTTTACTCTAACAGCTAGGCAACGCGTTAAAGGAAAGCCTAGAATAGCATGCGAAGAAAAGAAACTAGAATCAAAAGTGCGCTGTGCTAAAGCCAGACATGGGTATAAAAATAATTTTGTAGGACTTTTATATGATTTTTCAAAATTAAGAGTCATTTGCCTCATCTCTAAGATCTTAATGGCTCTTCAAGAATAGCACAAGTGAACTAATAACATTCTTAGCTGTTGGCTCCCACTCCCACCCCAGTGGAAAGTATCACTATAGGAAAATTTGCCCAAATTGGAAAAAACACAGTTTTGGAAAACAAACCAAGTCAAAAAACCACAAGCAACAACAACCACCACCAAAACAAAAAAACAAAAACACAAACACTACAAAAAACAAGAACTAAGCCACACAAACAAATGCCCAAACCTCAGCATTTAAGAATTCATTACTTTAAAAATACTGTAATTGCCATCTGTATTTTACCAAAATGGCAACATCAAAGAAGCTTTACATTTAAAACACAGACTTTCTGAATCCCATTTATTAACAAAATTAAAGACATTCTTGAGATATTACCACATTTGTCTAAAGTGAAACGAATGCTTGTGTACAGTGATTCCACATAAACCAAGCCCAATTCACCCCCCAGTTTGCAGAGATGTAGTTTTATTGCTTAATAGAAATTTTGACCTTTAGTGGTGAAGCTGATATTAATATAATTATTTGAGCACTTTTCATTCCAATTTTAAATCTATTTGAGACCCCAAATAGTATGAAATTAGCACTTATTTCAGGTTATGTTCTAGTTTATTTTAGATTTACTGAGAACTGAGAGAACTGACTAACATTTACATGTGCATCTTTACTAGTCAGTCCTACCAACAGCAACAACAAAACCTATTAAATTTAACTAACAGTCACAAGCCTTAAAAGCAAATAAACATTCTCTTCCCTGATGCCATACACAATGTAATAAACAATTTATGTGGGAGATTATACATTCAGCATCCAGAGAGGAAAAAGAAAAATAGACTCTCAGAGATAAAAGTTGGATCCAGATTAGAAAGGTGTCCCTGTCCAGCTTAGAAAGAATCCTTCAGTGGATTCCAAACAGGGAAGGAAAAACAGGCAGTGATGAAGATGAAAAAGTGTTCCAAATTCACAGATGAACAAAAAGACAGGTATTTAAAAGCATTTCAGTAGTCTGAGAATTAGACAGCGTAAGTACTATCATCCTACCAAACTCTAAATGTCAACAGAGCAACCATTTCCATAAACCGTACTGAGCTGCTAGGGGATACCAAAAAATCCCTTACTGGTGTTGTGTTTTATCTGTAAAGCTTGGATGCAATGTTACTATGGTGATTTTAGTATGGTGCTTTAAAAGGGGATTATATGCTTAATTTTAACAAGGTTGAGAGCAGAGCATGTGTGAGAAATAGCATTCTAGCTGACAATTAAAATTATGGAACGGGGGAAAAAAACATGCTTCATGTGCAGCAGGGAGAAGGTTGTTTATTAAACAGTTGTAACAAGTTGGTGAGCTCGTCCAAAGCAATACTAAAGATTCTTACATTTATGTGATCTGCAGAAACTAAATATATCTGATAGGTATTGCTTGAGTTTCCGCTGTCAGTTCTTCATATGGAAGGATAAACTTCCCAACATAAAAAGTGCTCTTCCTAAGATCTTAATATCAATACTTCAGATTCATAGCTCTATTTCCAAATGGGAAGAAGGTCTCTCTAGAGCCTAACAGGATAGAAGCAGCATAAATCTCACCTCTAAATGGGCAGCCAGAAGTTCAGGTTGGAAGGAAGGGGAGAGAGGAAGAGTGATCTCTTAAAAATCTCCCATCATTAGCTATGTCAGACTAACACAAATTAATCTGGTAAGATATTTGACTGAGGTGGAGTTCTGCACTCCTGCATTTGGAGAATAGCCTCTGCCTTGATCATGCAACCATAAGAGCAGAAAATTCACGGTCCACTGCCTAAATAAAGGGGCAACTAGTCCCTGGTCATTTTTGACCACTGGCAACAACATATCTAAAAACAATCAATATAGAAAGAATTAAGAGTCTGTGTCAATGAGTGCCAAAACCTTCAGCACAGGGACCAACCAGATATGCAGGCGATCTTGGTGTCCTATCATCACGTGAAGCTGTGATCTGGCAGAGGCAATAGTACACCTTCAGCTTTTGCCATCTGTTTTATAAAACATGCAGCCTTAGAAGACACACATGTAGGTTAGGACTTGCATCCTTTCTCAGGACTTGTTAAAGAAATACCACTGTTTAACGTCCAGGTCAGAAGAGCAAGACAACTCAAGTACCACTGAGCACGCTTCTACCATCAGGAAGTTTCCACTGAACACCTGGCATTATGCTCACATAACAGAGAACGTAGTTACAGAAATTAAATTTCCCAAGTAAACGTCTTCACAAACAGGGTATAAATTGAGGACATGGCTCTAGCAGGCCTTGAAAACCTAAGTTCTATGACTGATAACACTACTTTGGGCTCTGAGTTGGTGAAAGGAAAAGTAGCGTTTATTCTTTAGTGACTACACATTTCTGATCATTTGTTATCAGCATCTCTTCATCATAATTCATATCGATCATTTTTCCACAGATTCTGAAGAGGCATCCTACACAGTATTGTTCCAACAGAAGGTATTTTCCCATGTTCCTAAGTTATGTGAACAATGAACCTCTCAACATTGTGGAGAGATTCTAATCCTAAAATTGTCATGGCTAACAACAAGGCAACCTAGTTAACTGGGAACAGTACCTACATGTTTGGAAGGCCTGCAATGAAACCACTTTGGGGTTTCCCTTGTTTTGTTCAGAATGAAGGCAATATACATTACAAAAACCACCCTGAGGACTAAGAATTACAGTAACTGGAGATCTGATCCAACATACCACTTTTCAGGCACACACAGAGGGATAAAATCCCACTAGAGCGTGCTAGTCAGCTCTGCAAAACACAACTGTAAGGACCTTTCTGACATATAACTGAAGACTGTATTTCTTCTAGAAGTGAATTCCTTTCACCTCAGAGTAGAAGTGTTTGCTGATAAGACTGAGGGGAACATTAAAGCATCATCTGAAGTAATTTCATTATGGGGCTACCTGCTCACTACTTGAAATAACTTTATTTTAAATGCTATAAGAAATGTGTATGTAAATACTCAGTAGTTGGTTAACAGTAAATAGGGAAAGAAAAGACTAACTGGTGCAAATTTGTCACTTGCGGAGTTCCAGAAATAGCCTCTATGAACATGTATTCAATCGGTTCTAAACTTGGAAGTAGTTAAAGATGAAGAACATTTTGCATATAAGATGCACAGTATTTTTCTCTTTAACATGGTCACCTTAAATTAATTTATATTCAGTGATATAAGACTGTTTACCCTCTTGCTGTAACTGGCAGGTCAATGTGTGTATTTTTACATGAAGAAGATAGCACACACCTCTCTCTCACCTGCCATAACCTTAACTTGGGACATACTCTACCTTCTGGAGTACTGAAAGTCCATCCTTAATTTTAAATTATTAAGTATGCTATGGGTTATAATCTCTCCTGTATATTCAAAATGGTTGGCTTACAGTCTTTTCAGTGACAGCCTGTGATATTCAGTCAAACAAGCAAATCTAGAAAGGGGAATCACTTTTCATTATGTTCTCATTTGCACCCCATATGGGTTCTTATCCTTCAAAATGTTATATTGCTGGGGAAAACCAACAACAACAAAACAAACAAAATGCCTAGGTACAATAAACCTACACATAGTCAGCATAAATATTTCTAGTAGAAATACATACATGATAAAACTATATGTAAGTACTTCCCCATTCCCTCCCCTTCAGAAAGGAAAAAGATGATCAGCAAAAAGTGATTCCAATTTTAAGAAGTATTTGTGGCTTTTAAAGGTCATCTGAGTGAACAAGCGCTGGTTAAGTGGCTCATGTTGAGTGCCCAGGATATTCAAATTCTCTTCTTATGTACAACTCCGGTGTAGGAGAGGCACTGGTAACAGCTGTCTCCAGCAGTGCCTCACCAATGTCTCCCAACCCTGAGCTCCAGGAACCACCTGGAGGGTTGAAAGAACATACAGTCTGCACGATCCATTCAAGCTTTCAGCTTCCTCCAGCCCCAGATGACCACATCGGAGGACAAAGTGTAGCAGTGGGTTTATTATTTAGGCTTTTATCTCCAGAGAAGCATAGTGAGATTCCATCTTCGTTCACAGAAACTAGCGAACAGTATTTCAGGATAACTAAGAAATGCCAGCCGGCCTATGGGTGGGGGGGGGGGGGAAAACCAACCAACCAACCAAAAAAAAAAATTGAACAATGGCTCAAACAAGAATTGATATTAGAAATGGGTGTTGATTTAGAAAGAAAAATAAATTTCTGCTGTAAATACCACAGATTTCACTGAAATAAGATTTCTAGCGGTTTAATCACAGTGAAGGCCAATTTCATCAATCGGAAGCACTCAGTGCGCTTGCTGACCTGGGACAAGCGAGGCTACCCAATTAAATGGGGCTCCTGGGTGGCATCAGCAGTGGTGCATCCTTTCAAAATTTCAGTGCGTGTTCTTTTCATGAAACCATCAAAAATAACTCACAGTAAAAGCAAAAGTAAAAAACTAAAAAAATGTTCTGGAGTTTCCTAAATTGGAAGAATTAAATATTCTCAGTTCCTGTCAAACCCACTGTATCTTACTTTACAATTTTTCCCCCAGAAAGTCAGAAGGCACATTAAGTAGCCACCAGGTAAAGTACCAGCATTCCAACAAGATTGAGAGGCCTTTAAATGTAAAGCACTTAGTTCATTATTCTGCCCAAATTTTGACAATTAATAAAATACATATGCACACAAAGCTTTGATATTAATATGCAATTGACAATTACTACCCAAGTATTTTCACATCCAAGTATTACGTAGAAGTAAAACAAAATGCACGGCTGCCACCAAACAGCCCAAACTTTAAAAACTTTTTTTTTTTTGATGGTGCCCATAAAAACCCCAGGAAAAAGTGATTCTAAGACTATAATTTGCACTTGGGTGCTTTAAATCACAGTCAAGCAGACAGAACATTAAGAATGGTATGGTTTTTATTTTCTACAGTGGTTTTATTGACAAGCTTATTTTCTTGTAAAGTTTGAAAAGCTAACACTACCTGTCCACATAGAAGGGGAAACAAAACTTGGTCAAAGTCTGTAGAACTTCCTGTGGAGAGAAAAAGAGATAATTTATACATCTATTGGGACCAATAAATCTAATATTAACCACATCACACAATTTCACAACTTTGCCCTGAAGAAATAAGAGACAGATGAAGAAATATGGGCTTTATCAATTACATGGAAGGAGTACCAGGCAGTCAATCATGTGAAATAATAAACATGATCAAACTTCATTAAAAATGAAAAATTAATCAAGATTCACACATGGGCAGGCAGCAGGAGCCATCCAGTAATTCTCCAAAGAGTAGGAGGAGGTTGGGTTGTTGAGTGTTAACACCTCTCTAGGGACAATCTCTACCCTGACCATATGGATCATAGTGAATAACACCAAACCACATGGGTTTGGCCTGGCAGGACCACTTCTGCTGGCACAGCTTTTGACTGTTACCTAGGAACAGAGGTCTGGGGGATTAGAGAATACTTCCTAACATCAGCAAGATAAATAACAAAAGATAAAGCCAATAGGTCTCATAACAGGAATGGTTAATGTTGCCTGCCGCTATCAGAAAGAAAATCTGAGTGTTAAAAGACTGATTAAAATAATATGTATTAAAATACAAATCGTTTAACCTACAAACCATTTTCTAAATGTTGCAAGACAGCACCAGACAAATTTTTAAGCATAGCATTTGCACAATCTCAAATAAAAAGCATGAATATGAAAACTGAAAACATGATCAGCAATTAATCAACTTTACAACTTTAAACAAATACAGTCATTAAAGAGGCAAAACCAGAAACATTTTATCCCAAAACAGTTGTGTTCATAGATGAAAGTTATCCATTTACATTATATTGTTCTGTAACATTCAAAATTTGAATTCTATAATCCACAACCCCCCCATAAAGGTCTATCCAGTTTGCAGGTCTTTACTACCAGCCAATTCATTCTCCTTCACACTTAAATACTTCAGGACCTGACATGGACACTATATTTCTGCTTTCAGCTGAAACAAGATAGCCCTGACTAAATGACAAACTCTCTGATAAATACAACACTTCTCTGACCAATAGTAATAAATTATCATCAATAACTAAATTGATGTTTCCCGCTTCATTTATTTCTAAAACCAAAGCCATCATTCAACAAATAAACTACATCAATCTAATAACCTATTCAACGAAGCAGAAAACATATTGACTCCTTCGCAAGAACATGCTCCTCCTACATAATTCAAATAAGCACACCCCGTTCTTAGCAATGGTTTCAGGCTCAACTGCTCAGACTCTTCTTTGGAGGTTTCTTTGCAACTAAAATGTGGCAAGTTCTTAAGATTTCAGGCAGAAACAGATATGGAAACTTTGACTTCTTGACAGTTTATTGATAGATTATTTAACAACCTCCTGTTTTTAAAGAACAAGAAAGGAGCTACTGAAGAATGCCATGTAAAGCAAAGAAGTATCCTTCCAATTTCGGGAGGAAACTTGCAAAGGACCTATACAGGCTTCAGAGGAAACTCCGCAGAAATATGTATTTTGATACAAAATAATGCCTTGATAGTAGAGGCCTCATTAATGGGATTGGGTCCACCCTCATGCAGAATCTCACTGAATTCCACAGGGATCAACCACGTGCTGATTGACTCTGATTGCTTGCGCACAAAAACTACATCTTGACAAATCTTTACTATTACACAGTTGTCTTTTACCCGCAATTGAAATCTCAATGTGTAAAATGTTTAAAAAAAAAACCCAACACACACACACAGAAAACACCACAACAGAATTTTAAGAGAATCAAAATTATAATCGCAGGAGAGTAAAGTGCCTATGCTTTTATTGGCCTTATCAATACAACTTGCCCTAAAAATAATGACTGCACATCTATTTTAGAAACAAAACCATGTGGCTGCTACAAATACTTCTGAAATAAAACAGTTAAAAGTTAACAAGTCCTCAGTCGCCTCAAAGTGGCAGAATACATTCTCTCCATTATTTTGATTATTTAAATAATTACTCTAACTGCAAGTGAAAGGTTCACATAATCAACCACTTTAGCATCTCATCAGCACTGCGTTACTGTAGGACAATAGTGCATTATCCGAACTTACTTTGCACTTCTTTCTTGGTATTTATGGCTTCCTAAACACAGAAAATTGAATTTTCGCTTAAAGAGGCAATATATTGAACCTGTACCACTACATATTGCCTTGTCTTTTAAAAAAAGATTTTAGTGATACTCTTTTGTGCCTTTTATAATGTTATTGGACATAATTTGCTGCTTATTGTACACCAATAGTTATCTGCCTTGATTTACAACTAAAAAAATTGAGACTAGTACAGGTTAACCACAGACGCATTTTTAGATTTTAACTATTTTAAGGGGGAAAAAAAGTGTCACATACAGAATTAGCTCTTAATTAGCAAAAATGTTGATCTTTTGCATGTAAGAAATACAATTACTGAAGAACTATTCATTTTTTTGCTCAAGTTGCAAGCTCGTTACTATAAATGTAATGCTTTTTTTCTTTTTCTTTTTTCTTTAAATACTGCTCAGTTTGAAAGATTAGCAATGCCCACATAATACACAACTTCCTATAAGACCTCCTTAGGTGGGTGGGTAACTTACAGCCCAGAAAAATCATAATTTCTTTATGATTTCAGATCAAAACCGTAACAACACAAAACCTAGAATCCCTCCATGTCAGCATCTTAAAATCCTTTTTATATTTTACCTGACATGAAACAGAGAGGTAGTATCAATAGCCTGTTTTCTTATTTTATTCCCCTATGCAGATTTTCTTAAATAAAAACCTACCTAAATGCCTCTAAAGCAAAACACCCTAAAAAGAAGAAGAAAAAATAAAAACCCAAGCCAAACAATCCAGGACACACAGCTGATAAGTGTAAATTACCCAGTAGCTGAAACCAGCGTCTCTAGGGTATCGCATGCCAGTTTTCTGGATCAATCC
The DNA here is from genome assembly GCF_949628215.1 of Phalacrocorax aristotelis. NCBI lineage: Eukaryota > Metazoa > Chordata > Aves > Suliformes > Phalacrocoracidae > Phalacrocorax > Phalacrocorax aristotelis. The sequence goes on from NC_134292.1 coordinate 11,694,922, forward strand.
CCAAGTTTATATTTTCACAAATCTTTTTACATGCAGTTTGATTTTTAACATTTTAATGAGCAAAAAGTGCATCTATAGCAGCCAGTCACCACAGTTAAAGTGCAGGGCATGAACTGTGTCCCTTGAGGGACTGAGCCCAGCCGAGTCACCAGTGGCTTTAGGACATACACCACCTGGTTCCTTGTCCCAAGGTTCCAACTCTTTTCATAATCAAAACACTGCTGACATTATAAACCCCACATGGGTTTTCTAAAATCCTTCCCAATCAATAAAGCCAGTACATAACTTATTGGAGACAACACAGAGCTCATTGATTAAGTTTGGTTTCAGTAGCAAAGTTTTCAAAATAAATGAAGCAGGAATACAGTGTTCAGGCCTTTTGTGTCACATCGCAATTTATGAAGGTGAGGCAGTCTCTAAAAGGGTTTCCTCCCCACACACACGAGAGATGTGAAAAGCATCTGGAAAGCAAGGTTGTTAAATACACACAATACACGCTTGGCTGATGTCCCGGATTATCTATGTATTGAGATGAAATAGTAAAGAAAGCTCAACGTTGCTGAAAAATTTTGCATATTCACTTGTGAATTTAATATGCAAGCTGTACCTTAACTCAAGGCATTTTTATTTTTAAACCTTTCACCGTATGCTCCCTCTACCAAGTCAATGGAACAACTTCAGAGCCTCTTAAACATACAGGATCCCTTTATTTCTCTTGTTCATGTGACCATCAGTACCAAATATCCCATGCTGCAGCTACAATTAAATAGAACTGCACTGATAAAATGATACGCAAACTGATGGTCTAATGCGAGAACAGCAGACTGCTGCAAACAACATACTCTCAGAGAGACACGTGATGCAACAGACACGCAAAGTGGAACAAGAAGTCTAAGTACAAGCTGGAGAGAAAAAGAAATTAAAATACAGACAAAGATCTGGGAAAAAGGATGAATGATTAAGGCAAGATCCTCAAATATTACTGTGAGTCAGAGAAGGGAAACAATACACCACAAAACCCAACAGGTTGGGGACTTGTATTTGGAACCCTATTGGGAAACCTGAGGGAAAACAAGACGAAGTTGAAAAGACTACCCAGAGTACAGACAGGACCTTTAGCTGTGGATCATGGCAAAAAACACAACCAAACAAAAAACCAACCCCAAATGCCCACAACCATATCTCGGGAAGTACAGAGACTTTCACAGAAGGACAATTCAAATATTACAAGAGAATGGAGCACTGCAAATAAGCCGAGTCTTCCATGGAGAGAAGAGATGACTCAGTGAAGAAAAAGATGAATACTGTTTTATTTCCTTGACCTTAAAACCAGAGGTGAAGTACAGGTGAGGCTGCTGTAAGTGAAACGCTAAACAGAGAGGGTGGAAATACAAATATTTTTCATTTTATCCAGCCTGAAATACCATCTGAATCCATGAAACAAACATGAAATCCATCCTCTTTGCATGGAAGGACACCAAGAGAGGTTCAAGAACACATCAGCAGACTAATGGAGGAAGGAGGACATACTGGAGAGCAAGGAGGGTTAAGAAGAGAACAGTGACAGCCACCATTACAGGACCAGGAGAAGTAAGAACAGATAACAGGATCCCAACTTGACCAGCAAGCAAGTATATATGGCTTTATTTCTGCTCAGAAACAACATCAAATGTAAACATAGCAGAAGTGTTAAAATAGCATAAAAGAGTGCTAAGAAATTAACAAAATATCATCCAATTATTTTGAAAGTCGGGTTGTACATTAATCTACCCAACTGTAAACTGCTCTTAAATATAACAGCAGATATATTAATCTATTTTAAGCTAACAAGTCATCCACTGCAATGGAACAACAGGTTTAAGGATTCTAACAGTTGCCGGCGCACCCAAATAATCAACTTAAACCTGACAACAACTCTGTTTAAAACCCTTTGGGTTTCAAAGAAAGAAAACATACAGAACAAGCTAGAACACCAGGCACTCTGTTACCTAGGCAGAGCTGGTCAGAGATTCATATACATTTTCCCAGGAAAGGGAACATCTCTCTGCACAATAATGAGCACCTCAGTAACAAGTTTTGCCGACTACTTCAAATGTTTTACAAAGCAGTTACTTACAATGCATGGGAAGAGGCAGACATGTTTCAAAATTTTATTTAAAGAATGTAAATGTAATAAAGCGATGCCAGCACAAAAAATTCAGCCACTAACTCAAACACAGCTACGAGTAACAAACAGGGATCAGCACATCTTGTGCCTTGAAAATTTAAACTTTAATTTGTATTTATTATGTCACCTTATATATATTATCTTACATAAAATTTTCCTAAAGTTATTATTACAGATTATTCTCATTAATTAACAAATGCCATGCAATTATGTAGTTAAAAATCAGGAGAAGCACTCAAATTCAAGCAGCTTATAAAAACTAACTCTCAAATTGAAAAGTATCCTGTATGCAGAGGCCAGTGTCACACAGCCACAACAAAAAGCTGATATTCTGCAAGATGACAAAGCAGAGAAAGCAAAGAACAATAACTTAAAGGCAGGATTTCTCTGGATTTTAAAGATTTTTCTGGTTTTTAAAAAACTGATACAATCCTTTTTAAAAAAATACTGCTCGCTTAAAGCATTTTTCAAATTTCATCTTACATTGATTTTCATCATAAAATCTTTTTACATCTTATAGCAGCGCTGAACGTTACTGGTTTTTATAATGGTCAAAATATTTTAAGAATTACTTTTAATGAATTCTTTAAAAGAATGTTCTACCCCCAAAAACCAGGAGCATATTTTGCTTAGTAGAATTAAATCACCTTTATTTAGTTTTATCTCTTACTTTTAAAAATTCTACTAGTATTCCAATACAACTTTATAGCACTAGTTTGTATATTTGCTTAGTGCTCTAAAAATCCATCAGCTTCTTTTGAGCAATTATAAAGCTTGAATTAGGGGAGGGGTTTTCTTCTACAAAAGTCACTTCTTCCTGTGTGAGGGGCAGAAGGGGAACGGTACCCAGTATGAGATAATATCGTTTCTCTGAAGGTAACCAATTCTTCTCAGGAAATGCTATTTTTTAAAAACAAACAAAACCACAACACATATATACACAATCCTGGTAACAGGAAGAGCATGAGATAAATAACATTTCCTAAGCATATTGAGGGCTGCTATCATTTAAATATTTTAAACGTACAAAATATGTGCACAGATGGGCAACTTTTCTACTTGCATTACTAAAAACATATTTCAAGATAAAGCTCAAAATCCCTGAATTTTTTAAACCTAATTGTGACTCTGTTTCTTAGAATTCACACCCCAAGGCCAAAGCTTTCCTGCCACCAGTCCTTCAAATCTGATTTGGACATTACACGGGAGGAGGCTCCAAGCCTCCCTGAGGTCTCACTCCTTTTACAACATACGCAAAAACAGTAGATAATGGGCCTATGCTGAATTCACCGCTCTGCACAGCTCCTCCTGGGACACAGGCCTAGCAGATGTGATAAAAACTGTGTCAGAGAAGTAGCTCTAGTTTTTGCCTTAATGACAACTTCAACCTCTCAACTAATAGAACAAAAGAACAGAAGCAGCTATTACTTTTTTCCCAGTACAAGAAATCTGGAAGTAAAGCTGAACTCAATATTCAAGCAGTTTTTCAAAGACATCTCCTCAATAAGTGTCTTTAAAACCCCTCCAATAAAATTAAGATTTGGTTTTATTCTAAGACAAATGGATTTTAACTAACATGCTAGGGAAAAAAAAGAAACCTACAGCTACTTTGGTAAGAATAATTGTTCCAGTCCTAAATCACAAAGATGTGAAAAATTATACAAACAAGCATGAAAAAAAAGACATCCGTTCCAATTATGTGCATAAACAGTGATCTATTGGTAAAGATAAGAAGCGCCAATATCAGAAAGCTAGAATACTAATTGGATTGAATATATTTTAAACATTTAGTGACTAAAAACGAGGAATATTTTCACTTCCACATTTAGGAAAAATTAGGTGAGAACTGTGAAAAGATAATCACATACTTCTCACACCACAAGTCAATCGCACAGGTATATTGCGTCAAAAACAAAGTTTTAAATATACACTTTGGTTAATATTTGTTAAATATTATAATCCTCTCTCAAGATGACCAGCCCTTTCAGACGTCGTCTCAAATGCTCTATTCAGCTACAACTGCATACCCACTTAATCAGCAATCATTGTTCTCCGAAGCAGGACTTTGTTGTCAAGACATGCACTGAAACCTTTAAAAAATTTCAGAACTGGCATAAGAAAAAAGTGATCTTTGTCAAACAAGGACAAATTTATGCAAATCTTTTATAAACATTCACAAACATTTATTTAGCTTTTGAAATGTTGGCCTCATTTGAGAGCATGAAAATGAGGGGGAAGTAGGAAGATGCAAAGGACAGCTTAGAGGCTGGCACACTACATAAATATTCAGAAGGAAGATTATAGGATTCATGTTAGGCTGTCTTAGGTTTCTCCAAAGTCCACATAGAATACCAAAGAACAAAACTAACGAGAAGTAGAGCAGATGTTAGACAATGCAGCAGCCCTCTTTTCCACACTCACTTGGCTATACTTCGATGCTTTCATTTTTTCTTTCAATATGGTTAGGTCATTCAAGGATTCTCCTATAGACTCTGTATTGTGGCTACAGAGCTATAAGCTGGACCTCTGTCAGCTTTCCAAAAGTTTCCAATGAAAAGGCATTATGCAAATTCTACCTCTCTTACTCTCTTTCAGAAAAAAAAGCCTCCAGTATGCAGTCATTGGAGTATTGGAAGTCCCAGCCTTCATTTCTGTATGGTTGTGTTTGCCTTAGGGCCATGCTGCTTGTTTTGACAGTGGATCCCCCTAGATAGTTGGGATTAGTCGAGCTTGTTTAGATAAACTTGAAATCAAGGCCTTCTCTAGGTAGACAGCTAGATGTAGCTACTGAGTTTCCAGCTGCCTTCTTCTTTCATCCCAAAACAACTGCAGATTCACAGTAGAGATCACAGCCACAGGCTATGTCACATACATAAGTACAAAATTAAAGGCTGCTAAAAGAAGCCTTTGTAAGTCTTAGTGCTAAAATAAGGAATCTGTACTGCATAGTTTAAACAAATTATTCAAGAAGCACCAATAAAGGTCTGCAACGGAGAGTTAACAAGACACGTTCACAAAAGAAATACCCTGTTTACATAAATGGGCAAGATCATGCTTTGTTAATCACTTCTGCACCATCCACTGTCCAAGCCTTTTAAAAAATATGTAAGTAAATAATCTAAAACATTTTCTGCTAGAATATCTGAAAGTGAGCTCTGTTTATCAAATACAAACTTTAAGATCATAGGAGACTATTATGATGGAACCATTCCAATTAGATTCTCAGTCACATTCACAATAAAATTGGGCCAGATTTGATCTTTACTATAATGAGACAACGCAAACCATAGGAATTCATTCACACAAATACAATACGCTAAACGAGAAGGGCCAGACCTAAATTAAAACCTAAAATCAAATCCTGACTATGTAATTATGTTACAAATCTGCATTGTGGTTCAGCCCCAACAATTGTTCAGGGGGTAGGGGAAAACCAAAAACAAAAAAACCCAACCAAATGCAAACCAGTTGTGGCTTTCAAAGATGGTGATCTCTCCCAGCTGGGTGCAAATTTTCATATACACTTCTGCAGCATCCAGGCACAACAGACAGGAAACTAAAGGAAAAATTAATTGCCAGGATGTTATGAACAAACAACCAGCAAAAAAAAAAAAAAAACAAAAGAAAGAAACTAACAAAAAGCTTACATCAATGAATAGTAATTATCGGTAAAAGTCAACTCCTGTCCTTTGCTTAGGAAAAAGGACATGAAGAAATTTGCAACGTTGAAAATAGTTTAAATAAAGACAACAGCAGAGTTTTATGGTTAAGAAGCAATGGTAAGAATTTGCCACCGACAACTTCTCTGCCTTTGTGTGAAGGAGGGCTTCGGTATTGCTCTTCTGCCATTTCCATATTACAGAAATTCTACTATCTATCACTGTAAAATTAAGTCATCTCACTGACATGATCTTTTATAGAAATTCAGAGCATTAAAAAGTGTGAAAGAACAACATTACACTCCAATTTCTTCCTGCACTGGTTACCAAAGAGAATATTAAAGCATATACTGAATTCAGTTAGTCGTTCCATATCATAAATTCTCCATTAGAGACACCCTTAGCAGGAAATAAGCTACAGACTGTGAATCCTAACCAACAAGTGAGCAAAGTACATGATTCCTGAAACGTAATGAGAAAATCAGTTTCATCATGCTATTGTGCTTAAAAGAAAACAGAAGAACACTTTTAGAATCATTACCTACAAATTTAATATGACTGCTAAGAAACGTGCCATGGATATACCTATCACAGTGTTATCACATTCCAGAGACTGATGAAATGCATAGATTTGCCATCTCACCAGTCTTCTAATGGCTATGATCGAGATCCTCCTTACTGCTGGAGAGAACAACAAGCAGCTGCGGAAGAGCTTTAAAGGCAGTCACTAATGACGTTCCTTAACAACTCTGTTACACAGGTATTATCTACTTTTTGCAGCAGAGGAAGCACAACAAAACTAAGCAACTATCCCAAAGAGGGCAACAGCTGACCAATTTTTACAATTCAGGAGTATCTGTTTCTCAGACTTGCATTCACATCGTACCTATCTGAGAACTCTCTAGGGGAGAAGGAAGGAGAAAATTATGATATACGATGAGGACACTAGAGCCCCCAGGAAAAGAATTTTTCTAACATTAAACTTTGCAGAGATGAGAGGGGGTTAGATAACTGAAGGTTGTAAGAGGAGACAGATTTTCAAATTTATCGGTATTTTCACAACTTTAAATCTCCAATTACCAGAATATGCTAGACAGAATAGTAATCAAAACCTGAAAGCTATAAAAACATTCACTAGCCATGGAAAGTGGTTTTTACTTGAAGACAGATGCTATGTACAAAGATGACTGAACTTAGAAACTTTCCCAAGTTTTCCAAGTACAAAGCTAAGAACTTTGGACTCCCTGGGTTAACACAGAATCATTTCCAGCTTTTCTCTGTAATATGGTACCAGCTCTATGCTGCTGCCCAGGCACGTGTGACGATTTTTGGGTGCGTAAACATCAATTAATCTCATCTATCAATCACCAACAAATCCTTTCTTTCAGGCTACTTTTCAGTCACTACTTTAAAAAATAAATTTTAAAAAGAACAAAGAATAATGCATACAAAACGATTTGGGAATTTGAGTCAAGGCACTGTGCAATCTAAACACTTTGCGCTATACATTTATCAAATTATTCAAAAGTTACCCTAAAACCAATAGCAAATATGCCAACATAGGCCTCATGATGATGGCTATGAGAAAATGGAGTACCAGGAAATTAAAACATATAAAAATCTCAAAATTCCAGTTATATACACTCTTATAGACTAGTTTTCTTTCACAGCTAAGGTAGTGAAGTATTAAAAATATAAATACCTTCCAGAACATGCACTCTACTACTCTGCTATGTCGTAGTAACTTGGAGTTCAGCACATCTGCCATTTGGTGCTCAGCGTTCACTGGCACTCCTACTCTCCTCTGTGCTGGGCATTCCAGCGGGCAACTCCACCCTTACAGGCTAAGCTACAGAGTGCACAGGGGTTTGATAACCATGCAGACGGCTACAACTGCACACTTGTTATTACTGGAGTAACAAATCACCATCCGACTTCACTGAGATGCAACATTTTATTATAAAATTCCTGCTTCTGAAAAGAATGGACAGATTATGTGATCCTCGGGGGCATGAGGTGTGGAGCAAATAAAAGGTCACGTCTACTTTAAAGTAGGTATCACACACAGCAAGACTCTAATTAGGAGAGCCAAAAAAGGTTATTTTTCCATCCACACCACCTCAAACCCAAACTCCAGGAAGTCCCTTTGCTGTCAGGAGTAAATCATGGAAATCTCCTGCCACCTTGGAAATCGACCCAGGAGGACAGCAATCTTCTAGCATTCCCTTTCATACCCTCTACATGCACCAGCACCTGGCTACCAGGACTCAAGATGATCTGTTTAAATAACTTGCTTTTCGTCTTTACAGCACCTTCAGTGAAGCTTTAGCCTCTTTATCACTTATTTTGTAATGCATTTATACAGTATGGGCAGACAAGTTGCAAGAGCAGGAATCCAAAGAACTGTATCCTCCTCCACATGCTCAGGAAACTTTGAAGTATTAATGACTACTTTAGGAGGTACCAAACGTTCTTACTTTGTTAAAACAGTACAGCTACACTGAAGAAGCAACAAAAAATATATTAAGGGGAAAAAAGGCTGCAAGACATTATTATCAATGCTCATTTAACAGTATGGTCTCAAAAATAGTCTGTCATCAGCAATTCAGATCTTTAAGCTAGATAACTAAGTCACCCCACTAAACTCTTGATTTAAAGGTGATCTCTAATCTATTGGGACGTTGTTTAACTACTTTATGACTGTTAATATAAAAACATGGGATATGTAAGATTGATTTGTGACTCTATCCTTGACAACACTGCTTACCTGCTGATACTCATTTTAAATCACATTGCAAAATAAGTTCTACTGTTTGCAAAGGATAGGACTCCCCAGTACCCCTGGTAGTTGCAAACATCACCATAACCAGCCACAGCAAGGAGGACCGTTACATGCACTGAGGTGCACTGACAACAATTTTAATATGCCTACACCCACCATCTTGTTTGGCACTTGAATTTTATTTTATTTTTAAACAAAACAAAGATACTTTCTAGGTACTACAAGTTTTTAAACAATATTTTTGGAAGTGCTTAGAAATTGATCTATAGCACTGGTACAGAGCTGAATGGTTCAGGAGACTTAAACGAGAACTTTCTAAACTATTTTGATAATGACTGGCTTAACAAACCAAAGTAGAATATTACTGCATAAGCATCTCCCACTTTAAAGAAACCTATCTTTACCTGAAGTGAATATTTTATAGTTTTATCAATAAATTTAAACATAAGTGATAATGATTACTCACTTTAGGCCTGATCCCACAACCTTTACTCACACGAATAGTCCCTCAGGATTTTAATATGACTACCTCAACGAATAAGAGTTGGCAGGACAGGTTTTAAATTATTCATATATTCACAGATTTTTAAGGCTAGAAGGGACCATTATGATCATCTAGTCTGACCTCTTGTATAACAAAGGCCATATGATTGTATCCAGTAATATTTGCACTCAGCTGAATAATCTGTGGTGAAATCCAATTGTGTTTATTGAACTTCCGATATTGATTCAAATTTTTCATGAAAGAGAACGGAAATTGTTTAGAAAGTGGCTTGAGCTATACTTCCCCACACTTGAGCCCAATTATGCCTCTATTTCCACTCCAAGTTTTCCTACGCTCTGGACACTGGCCTTTGCCATGGCTTTCACACCCCGGCTCTGGAGTCCAGCACTATCTCAGGTACGCTCAGGCCAAAATCAAGTCACCTCCTGGGCTCCTTCACAAGATTAACTGGCAGTTAATTACTATTTGTTTTCTGCACTTTTGCCACTCCTGCCCTGCTCTGGGATTTCTGAAATACAGGGATCATAACTGTAAAAAAATTTGACTAATGTTACCAATGATGCAACAAACAGGGAAAACAGCATCTCCATCCCAGCTCTTTCACAGACAGGAACAAATGGAGCAGCCGCTTGAGTTACCAGCTTAAAGTTTAAAGAAAAAAAAAGAAAAAAGACATAGTTTTGAGTACTTTGTCACTCAGCACATCTTAGACTTCAGGACTAACTTTTTTTCAGGGATGCTTACAAAGACTGACTTACTGTTTTGCTCTGCACAAATCCACTGCAATGATATTTTGCAGCCAATCACCAAGTAGTAGTAAAATAAACACAAAGTAATAAAGAAACGTAGAATGCTACGACACTATGAAATTCTGTGCAGATCTGATGGATTACTGAAACAGCTATTCTCTTAGGCTGTTAAATATACCCTCTGAATTCTCTCATCACAGAAACACTTAACTACCAT